>NW_006921647.1:9254106-9291091 GCF_000298275.1 Orycteropus afer afer | reverse complement strand
CTGCAAAATCTGTATCATGTATATCATGATATATCCCTGTCTATATATCATGTAGTGTATATATATTCCTTTGGCTGAGTTAGTATTCCAGTATATGTATATATCACAAATTGTGTATACACAATTACTGAAGATAGTTCAAAAATGGTTGCAGCAGTATATTGACAGAACTTCCAGAAATGAAAGCTGGATTCAGAAGAGGACATGGAAAGAGGGATGTCATTGCTGATGTCAGATGGATCTTGGCTGAAAGCAAAGAATACCAGAAAGATGTTTACTTATGTTTATTGACTGTGCAAAAGCATTTGATTGTGTGGATCATAACAAATTATGGGTAACATTGAGAAGAATGGGAATTCCACACACTTAATTGTACTCATGAGGAACCTGTACATAGACCAGGATGCTGTCGTTCAGACAGAACAAGGAGATACTGCATGGTTTAAAATCAGGAAGGTAGTGCATCAGGGCTGTATCCTTTCACCATACTTATTCAGGCTGTATGTTGAGTGAATAATCCAAGAAGCTGGACTGTATGAAGAAGAATGTGGCACCAGGATGGGAGGAAGAATCATTAACAGCCTGCATTACACTGATGACACAACTTTGCTTGCTGAAAGTGAGGATGACTTGAAACACTTACTGATGAAGATTGAAGACTACAGTCTGTAGTATGGATTACATTTCAATATAAACAAAACAAAACAAAACTCCTCACAGCTGGACCTATAAGCAGCATCATAATAAATGGAGAAAAGATTGAAGTTCTCAAAGACTTGCTTGGTTCTACAATCGATGCCAATGGAAGCGGCAGTCAGGACATCAAATGATGTATAGCACTAGACACATCAGCTGCAAAGGACCTCTTCTAAGTGCTGAAGAGCAAAAGTATCTCCTTGAGGACCAAGGTTTCACTTGACACAAGCCATGGTATTTTCAGTTGCCTCATATGCATGTGAAAGCTGGACAATAAGTAAAGAAGACTGAAGAAAAGTTGATGCTTTTGAGTTGTGGTGCTGGCAAAGAATGCTGAAAGTACCATGGACTGCTAAAAGAACTAACAGATCTGTCCTGGAGGAAGTGCAACTGGAATGCTCCTTGGAGGCAAGAATGGAGGAGCTCATTTAGACACAGCTCTGGTGGCATAGTGCCTAAGGCATTTGACTGCTAACCAGAGGCTGGTGGTTCAAATCCACCAGCCACTCCTTGGAAGGACGATTGGCAGTCTACTTCCATAGAGATACTTCCTTGGAAACCCATGGGAGGGGCTCTGTGCATTGGATCCGGCTTGACGGCAGAGAGTTTGGTTTTTGTTTTGGTTCAAAGTCATCATGGAAGCAGACTGCCCCATCTTTCTTCCATATAGTGGCTGGTGGGTTCAAACTGCCAACTTTCTGGTTAGCAACTCAGTCCCTTAACCAGTATGCCACCAGAGCTCCTTTTGTGGGCATAGGTTTTCATTTATATCTTGGGCAACACCCATGAGCAGAATTGCTGGGATCATTGGGTAAATAAATGTTGGTTTAACTTTTTAAGAAACTGTTAGACTTTGTTAGCAACATGTGAGAGTTCCAGTTGCTCCACGACTGGAACAACATTTGGTATTTTTTTTTAGTGATTTTGGTGACTATGAAGTAGTGTTTTGACATGAATTTTGCAGATGGGGTGTGTTATGCAGTTGGATGACTTCAGTTTATTCAGATAAGAAAATTTGGTACAATATATTCCATTTCATTGTGATTTAAGTCAGAATATAATGCTGAAAAGAAATATATATGAAGGCCTGAGTGAGCACTAACTACAGAATGACCTAAAAACTAGTAAACCAAAAAGGTAGGTTAATTAACTGAAACTCTAATTTATTTTGCACTGCTAAGACTGTATTTTAAATAACAGTGCTTTAATATTGGTTTTTGCTGGGTGCCAGTGGAGTAGTCTCCCTCCCTCCCACCAGTAAATATTTCCTTTCAAAAGATAGGCAGTACACGGAACACTTTGGGAGAAGAGAAGGTAAGTTATTTTGGAAAAAATAAAAAATAAAAATAGGGACAGAAAAGAAATTCTAGGTAATTTCCATTGCTGAATATGAGAAAATTAAAAAATAAAAAAGGAATAATTACCAGTCAAAAAAGATGTTTTGTTTTTTTGCTTCTCTGGCTTCCCTATATACAAAAAGGGCCCATTCCACACTGAAGTTTGAGGAAAGGTTCCCTGCCTATTAGAGCAGGGCCTTGGCTCTCCCATCAGAGACTATCAAGGATGAAAAGTAGATTATTAATTCTCATCAACAGGACCATCCATCACCACCAGTGGAGGGAGGAGCAAGGCCTGTTGGATTTTTCTAGTTCACCCTTTGAGCTGCACCCATTTTAGATAAAATAAAAGGAACACTCCCCTTTACCCCACTATACATGAACAATCTATCAGAGCTCCTGGCATACTCACTCACTTATATCAGGTACTCAAATTATTTCTGTTTCTTATACAACAATAAAAATAACTTGAAGATTATAGTTGCCCTTTGGGGAGCAATGATTAGAACTATAAAAGTGTCTTTAGTCTCTAAAATGTGCAAAATACCATCAGGATATGAGGTGGACAATTTTGTTGCTGCCCTCTGGATTCCTGTAGTACTTTCTCATGAATCCATTAGGTACTTTGTGACATTTATTCCTATCATAGAACATTTCTGTGACATTAATTTAAAAGCCTTCTATAAAATTTAATACACAAACCACTTGGGTAAGCTTGACTCAAAATTTTTGATAAAAAACATTCATCATATGCTATTCTGTGTAAGAGAAACTTAAACCCTCTTGTTCATTAGAAGACTTGACTGAAGTGGAATTAAATAGCTTCTTCTTGAACTGGAATGGGAGCATTACCTTAGCAAAGACCACAAGCATTCAAGAGGAATGTCATCCAATACTGGAAATTCAGATTAGCTTGTAATCTGACTTTGAAAATAAAGTAAAAGAGAAACCCAAGAAAGTTTCCGTAAGGTGAATTAATGTGTCCTTCAGGTCACTTTCACTTTCCATAACTAATAATGTAAACATGATAAAAGTAATGTACTAGTGAAGCTTATCTTTCCATGCACTTGTTCTTACTGCTCCACTAACATTATGTTTAGAAAAATGCCCTACATAGAACCCAAAAAATGACTTTGAAATTTCGTTAGTTATACAAACTGTTCCAGTAACGTTTTGAGGAGTAATTATTATTATTATTATTATTATTATTATGTCCATAAAACATAAATTGTTAACCCAAGATAGAACCTTAAATAAGTGACCCAGATTTTCTTCTTTATTTAGAAAGCATTCTGATGTTCATATTTTCAAAGGATTCTTTCTCTTCCAATAATTTCCTCTTCCTTCTAGAAGGACAAAATACTTTTTCTATGAAAATTACTTGTTGGTGTAGGTTCTTGGAGAAGAGTGAAACTTAAATGAAAAATGTCCCATAATTATAGTTAGCCTTTAACAGGATAATGGAATGGAAAATTGTTTCTTTGTTGTAAAAAAAAAAAAAAAAGAATATAGAAAATGATCTCTTCATTTTATTGCCTGAAAGTAGCAACATGAGAAATACAGGGAGTCTAGATAAAGCTCACCATTTATAAACATTTACAAAAAGAAACTGAGACATGATTATTTTCAGTAGGAAAAAGCAGTCTTGGCTTTACAGGTAATTATGTACTTAACAGTATAAATGGGATATAGAGTATAGTTTGCTTCAAGGAAAATTTTTGTTACGCAAATCCTATTTTGCACATTAATTTCTGTTGTCAAACTTAAAACGTTCTTCCATAGATATAACAAAATTCCCTTTAAATATATGTATGTATAAATAGAAATTTCTGACAAAACTGTTGAACTCCATGATTCATAGCGATTTTTAAAACTGAAAGTAAAAATGTAGTCAGTATAGGCAGACACACTGAAATATATGGTTCGTCTGCTTTACCTTACTTTAAATTTTATCCTCATTATAGTCTTAACAATCTATAAAGCTTCAGAAACTTGCCAGCATTCTGATTGCAAATCATGCTAATATTTCTAACTTTATATCCAAAGTAATTTTTTCCTATTTGCTCCATTACTTAAACTTCCCAGCTTCTTTCCAGATACTTGAACCCAGCCATATCTTGCAAGTGTATGAGAATATCTTTAGAGTACAGAATGGGCCAAATAACTAAGAAGCATCATATCTGAGACTGACTTAGCAATGAGGACTTGCATCCACACCTACAGCAGTTTGTCCTTGTCTGTCAACCACCGAGTGTCTAATGGTAATCAGCAAATTGGCTGACAGTCCTGGTCTGAACTTCAGGTTCTCTACCTAATGGCTTGACTGATAGCTGGGAAGGGTTAACATGTGAAAAATCTCTTTTGCTAAGGCTGGCATTAGTGACTCATAGCAAACCTATAAAACTACCCTATAGGGTTTCCAAGGCTGTAAATCTTTACAGAAGTAGACTGCCAGATCTTTCTGCCATGGAGCAGCTGGTGGGTTTGAACTGCTCACCTATGGTGGTTATGTTTGTGTGTCAATTTGTCTAGGCCTGATTGAGTGGCTGGGCAGCTGGTGGTAGTTATTCCCCATGATGAGACTGGCAGTCAGCTCCATGGTGGGATCTACCACAAGCAGCTGAGTGGCTCTACCTTTGGGATGTGGTCTGCTTCCTGTATATAAGGAGAAGCCTTGGGAATGGTCTCTAGCCTATGGCACACTTGGACCCTGCATGTAGCTATGTTGTTGCTCAGCAGCCTGCTGTATGTACTCTGCTGACCTTGGGACTTACGATGGACTTACGTTAATGGCCTGCCATGTGGTTTGGTAACATTGGGACTGTGCCTTTTTACTTGTCAACCTTGGGGCTTCTCAGCCTCAGCAGCTAGCAGCTGTCTGAGTGAAGAAATGCCTCTAGCTTCAGTGGGCCGGGAGCAGGAGGCAAAGCTGGACCCCAAGGTTGAGGGGCCTTCACCCAGCCCCTAGAGACTGGCATTTTGAACTTGGACTTAAAGCCTCCAAATTGTAAGTATAAACTCCTGTTTGTTAAGGCCATCCCGTTTGTAGTATACTCTTGTCAGAGCGGCACTAGGTAACCAGAACATCACCTAACAGTTAGTAGCCAAAGTGCTTTAACTACTATGCAACCAGGTCTCCTTTAAGTCATAATCAACTTGACAGCAGTGTTTTTTTTTTGTTTGTTTGTTTTTTGGTTAGCACTAGCTAACTGGTTCTCTAAACTCAGTTGTCCATGTAGACTGGCAGACCTGATTGGAACAGATGACCAGTGTATGATGGTAGCAAGACGCTCCATATGTAGACTTTAGAGGGGCTCTTCATTAAACAAGCCTCTTGGTGATGCAAACAGTTTGCACTCTAGCATTAACCTAGATGGTGGGTGGTTCAGACAGACTCACCCTGTGTCACCATGGAAGAAAGACTTGGCAATCTGCTTCCTTAAAGATTACAGCCAAGAGACCCTATAGGGAAATTCTACTCTGTAACACATGGAGTCGCCATGAGTCAGAATTTGACTTCATGGCAGTGGGTTTTGTTTTGTTTTGCCACCCCTAAGTTTTTCTTTTCCTTGGGTATAGTGGGAAGAGATACTGAGTTTTTATCAACAAATTATGTTCAGTGTTAGTAGTAACATGGTGGTGGTGGTGGTATTATGTGCCATCGAGTAACATGGTAGAAAAGTTAATTCAGACAAGTCAGCCATCTTCATTATGAAGAGAGAAAAACTGTCTACATTGTGCTGTTTGCTCCTATACATTTTCTAGGTCTGTCTTCTCAGAGATACATGTATATGTACACAAAGATAATTTTAACAAAAATGGAATCATGCGATGCATTGAGTTATGACTCAATATTCAGCTATATTTCCATTTAATAAATATTCTTATATAATCTACTTCTGTAGTGATACTGCCTCGGAAACCCAAGGAGGGGTCTCTATGAGTCGGGTCTGACTTGACAGCACATAACAATGAAAACAACAATACCACTTTAAAAAAATAAATCTTATATATATTTTTAGAAGTTTTAGGTATATGGAAAAATAACTAAAATCCATAGTTTACATTGGAGGCAGTGGTGGTTAGTGGTAGAATTCTCACCTTCCATGTGAGAGACCTACGTTCGATTCCCAGCTGCTGTACCTATGCACAGTCGGCATCCGTCTGTCAGTAGAAGTGTGCATGTTCCTGCTGTGATGATGAATAGGTTTTTGGCAGTTTCCAGATTAAGAAAAACTACGTAGAAAGGCCTGGCAATCGATCTCCTTCTAAAACTCAGCCAATAAAAACACTGTGGATTACAATAGTCTTTTCTAAAACCAGTCATTGGGATAGCATAGGACCCTGCATGGGATCACTATGAGTCTAGGACCAACTCAGCAGCAGCTGAAAATAACAAGATAGTTTCCATTAGTTGGACAGCTCTTTAGGCTTTGACAGATGCATGATGTCATGTGTCTACCATTATTGTATCATGCAAAATAATGTCACTGCTCTAAAAATGCCCTGAGTGTGTAATATCACTTTTAAATAACTGCATAAGGTTCCATTAAATTTATTTATACACCATCACTTATTTAACCAGTGGTCACCATTGTTTTCCTTTTTTCTTCCATAAACAACCCTGACAAATGTCTTGCTTCTGTATTTTTTGTGCATATTCTCAATTATTATTATTATTTTTTTGCATGTGTGATCCTAACTAAAGTTTTCTCAGTTTGTCCCATAAAATAGTTGTGCTCCAGAGTTTCTGGATATTATTTACAAACTCTGAATATATCATTTCTTATCTGGCTTGTACTCAGGGTGTTATGGCAGTGTATTAATATTATAAACTGCTTTCTTGGGGAGGGCCAGTTTTTCTAATAATATGATTTAGCTCAGATGTTTTAACTTTGGCATCAGCCAAGTGGGGATAACTTACATGTTTGCTTAGTGCCAAGCACTTTGTAAATGCTTTATATATATATCAGCTCACTGAATCCACACAACAGAAACATCCTGTGTACAGAAAGAAAGTTGAAAACTAGAGAAATTAATTTATTCATTTACCAGCTAGGTAATAGCTGGGTTGGTGTAAAATGTGATGGAGTAAAAGGAGAGATGAATATAGCGATACTGCTTTAGTAACAAAATTTCTCCCAAGAAATACCATTCAGGATAGGACCTTTGCAAGACAGCTGACCTTTGGTCTCCTCTCACTCTAAAATTTCAGAAAGACCCCAGATGGTGTTCTGTAGTTGCAGATTTGTTTGGAGAAAAGTGTAATCTTTCAGAGTTAATAAATAATGTTTACTTAAAAACATAATTATGGACATTCGTGCCTTGATTACTTTGTGTTTTTCCAGAAACTTTTTCCTTAAAGAAACAGCATGTGTCACTCAGTTCAAAACTTTCATTTTTGATAGTGACTTGAGAACTGGTGCTGATGCTATAGATATAGAAGGACCTTTCAAAATTATAGGAAAACTATATTTAACTGATATTAAGGCACTCCACTTTAGGAGCCAAAGCTAAAATTTAGGGCAATAGTACATATAGTTTAAACTTCTGTAGGCTATATCCCGGGGTAAAAGGCCCTGTATGGCACACTTTGTGCTCAGCTGCTAAGTGAAAGGTTGGCAATTCAGACCCACCCAGCAGCATCATGGAAGAAAGGCCTGATGGTCTGCTTCTGTAAAGATTGTAGCCAAGAACACCCTGTGGAATTCAGTTTTACTGTAACACATGGGGTCACCATGAGTCAGAATCAACTCTGTGGCACAAGGCCCAACAGCAATCCCCTGGTGAGCAGAGGGAGTCCAATCCCAGGTCCTCTGGTAATGCAAAGGTTATTGGGACTCTTGCAGCAAGGCTGGAGCCTAGTAGGTAAATGCTTCCTATCCTAAAAGGTGCTATGATTTGGGAACAGAGGGAAGCTTCTGTGCTCAAGACAGCTTCTGCTACCTAGTTCCTGGCTCTTATTATCTGCCTGTGTGGTAATTAATTTTGTGTAGGAACAAACATGAGAAATAAATGGCCTTTGAGATTAGAGTCCCAGAACAAGCCATATAACCATCCTGGGATGTTTTCTTGTTTCTAAAATGAGAATAATAATAAAAAGCAATCTGACAGCATTTTGGGGAGTCTCAAAACAGATGATGTCTGAAATTTCCTTGTCAGTTTTACAGCCCTGTTCAGGTATAAACACTGGCATTATTTTATCTGTCTCCTTTGCCGTTTGGAAGGTCCTTGCAAGCTATGGTATTTAATTATAGTTAAATTTCCCTGAGGAGAGAGGGAGGCCCCAGTAAATTTCAGGTCCAGCATAGGAGTAACAGTAGCCCTCACAAACGGTAGCATCATTGTGCACCAGTCAGTAAAGTTCTCAGTGATTTACATATAATTTCTTACCTAATCATCACAAAAATTTCGTGAGGAAAATTCTTCTGTTTTCTTTGTGTTTCTGAAAGGTGCCTAAGGCATTTGACTGCTAACCAGAGGCTAGCGGTTCAAACCCACCAGCCACTCCTGGGAAGGAAAGTTGGGCAATCTACTTCCATAGTGATACCACCTCGGAAACCCAAGGAAGGGTCGCTATGAGTCGAGTCTGACTCGACAGCAGTATCTTTGGTTTGGGTTTGATTCTAGAAGGTGAAGACTGAGAGAGAGAGAGTGGAATAATTTGTCTGTACTCTCAAGGCTGGTAGGGTGGTAGCCAGGACCCCTTACTCTCATATGTAAGTCTAAGTGGCTGCCTCCATTGGAGCAGCATTTTCCTTGAGCCTCCCTGATAGGGGAGGCCACTGAGCCCCTGGGTGCCAAGGCTTTTTTATTCATCTTCATGTTTTTAGTGCCTTGCACATAAAAAGCATTTAAGGCTGGATAAATACATGAAATACTTTCTTTTTTATATACATTTCTATTTTTTAGCTAAGAACTTTACATACCGCACTGAATAAAATACATTGGAAGGTTGTCCCATTTTATGTGAAAAGTTTGAAGTTAGTGTTTAACAAAGTAACTTTATAATTCAGAGAGAAAAATCAATATGCTCATATGTTGATGAACAGAGAACATTAAAAAATATTCCAAAAACTAAAATGTGATCTTTGTTCCTCAGCTACTGTCACCAGTATGAGGATTAAGTTCAAATTCTCATTTAATCAGGAATTCTAAGTCCCCCTACTGTGTCTCCACCCACCTTCCAACCCTCTATCTTGCCATGTGTCCCCAAAGAACCTGTGTTCCTGTGATCTTGGCTTTACTATTGGCCAAGGGTAGTAGACACACTAGAATAATAAAGGCAGATGGAATTTTGTGTTTGGAGAAAATGAGATGAAAATCTTGAAGAAACTGTAGTTTTTCTTGTAGTTTCTCCCCCTTCTAAACCCTTTTTCCTTCTTTCTGACTCCCCAGTTCTGATTATTTCCCTTCCTGTAAGCTCTGTAGGGTTGGAGACTGTATCTGAGCTTTTCATAGAAGTCTCCCAACTGAGTATTTCAGTGTTTGGCACATAATAAAAAACAAAACAACTTCAACTCATGACAACCCTGTGTCTATTAGAGTAGAACTATGCTCCATAGGGTTTTCAGTGGCTGGTTTTTCAGAGATAGATTGCCAGGCCTTTCTTTTGAAGTCTCTCTGGGCGAATTTGAACCTCCAGTCTTTGGGTTAGCAACTGAGTGCTTAACTGTTTACACCACTCAGGGACTCTGTTTGACTTATACCAAAGCAAACTAAACTCACTGCCGTCGAGTCGGACCCAACTCATAGTGACCCCTCCTTGAATTTCCGAGGCAGTATCACTACGGAAGTAGATTGCCCCATCTTCCTTCCGAGAAGTGGCTGGTGGGTTTGAACCGCCAGCCTTCTGGTTAGCAGTCAAGTGCCTTAGGCACTATGCTATCAGAGCTCCCGAGCTCCTGTTATAGACATACATAAATATAAGTGTGAGGAAGATGGGAGTTTTTTTTATTTCAAGAGAATATAGAAGTTATTTTATTTTGCAGTGCTTAAGTTTATGTGCAATGAGATTTTAAAAATTCCCTAAAATTGGGTTTTTAACTTTGTAGTTCAGAAACAGTTATTTGGATAAACATGAACTGTTCTTGAGGGCAGGCGAATCAGAAAGATGTTTTCCTAAGCATAATATGTTTGTGAGTTAGAACCCTGAGATGCTTAATTAAACCATTTTAACGAGCATTTTAAAATCATGTATTAATTTTGTATGAAAATTTCAAAAACTTTCTTCTGTTATCCTAGTTATTTAGTTTTTCTTTAATTTTAGGAAAAATAAGTTATTTTTGTATTACCGTATTTCAGTTCTCATCTTGCTTCTGTCATCCTTCACAGAAATGCCTCTGTGGGGTCTTCTTAATTTGGAAAGACTTACGTGGTCTGCATAGTATAGAGGGCATACTCCCTGGGTGGCACAACATTTAAGGGCTTGGCTATTAACCAAAAGGTTGGAGGTTCAAATCTACCCAGTGGTGTGTTGGAAGAAAGGCCTGGTGATCTGCTTCTGAAACACCAGCCATTGAAAATTCTATGGAGTATAGTTCTACTCTGACACACATGGGGTTACTGTGAGCCAGATTGACTCAATGATAACTCATTACTGGATAGGCCAGCTAGGAGTACCTGGATAGTACATACAAGTAACACACTCAGCAGTCAGCCAAAAGGCTGGAAGTTTGAGTCCACCCAGAGGCATCTTGGAACAAAGTCCTAACAATTTATCTGTTTCCAAAAATAACAGCCATTGAAAACCCTTTGGGGTACAGTTTACTTTGACACACATGGGATCACCATGAGTCAAAGTCAGCTGAACAGCAACTAGTATGTGGCCTGCTAAACTTGTAGACAGTTGGTACTTTGGGACCATGGGATAGGATATCGTTAGGTGTTAGGAGAAGGATACAAGAAAAGAATGAAAAATTATCAAATGTAAATTTTGTTTACATAATTGAGGACTAGTCCCAATCCTCAGACATATTTTTTTCCTCTTCTTTCACCACGTGACTTCTTACTTCTCAGCCTGAGGTATCAATTACATTCTCGATCCAGTAGGCATCACTGAGCTAATCCCAGTGCAGCCCTGATCTGTGATAAAGCCATGTCAGAGTCCAAACTACTGACAGCAGTGTTCCATTGGGCAGGTTGAAATGACAAGTGGCAAGAGAAGCTGAGGTCACAAAAGACCTCGTAACACATTGAATCTATTGCTATGGAGTGGATTCTTACTCATAGTGACTCTACAGGACAAACTAGAACTGCTCTTAGGGTTTCCAGGGTTGTATCTCTTTACAGAAGCAGATTGCCACATCTCTCTCCAGGAGAGTGGCTGATGGCTTCAAACCACTAACCTTTGGTTAGTAGCTGAGCACTTAACCACTGTGCCACCAGGGCTCCTACAAAACCTCATAGATGTGTTTATTATAGAGACACAGCAAGGAAGTGACCCTTGGGGATGGGGAGGTGGTCCCTGGGTGATGAGCTGTCTGAGCACTGTGGTCAGAGCACTATTGCCTCATGTTGTCCTGTGGTCCCAGGGAAGCCCCTCCTCAGCAGGGTGGGAGATGCAGGTTATTTGGTTCCAAGTTAGAGGGAGTGTTTTTGAGGACCTCCAGAGCCTCCAGGCCACTGTTAGCTAGCCCAAGGCAGCCAGTGTGCCTCTTCCTTAGTATGATAGCTGTGTTTGACTGCCAAACAAATCTTCATACAGAGTATACTTGAGTCAGCTCTGCTTATATATGAATACTTAGTTAACTGTCTCCTTGTGCCCCACTCTCTGTTTCTCTCCATCAGTCACACACACACACACACACACACGCTAGGCGTTGAGAGAACACAAGATGGGTAAGTGGGCTAGAAACTGAGTGAGCCCAATAGAGAGACTGATGCAGTTTGCTTATGTTGCCCGGCAAGGTGATTGTCCAAATATAATCTACTTCCATAGTGATACCACCTCAGAAACCCAAGGTGCCTTCCTGAGAGGCACCTAGAACTGACTCACAGGCTGGTATTCTGTACTGATCTGCAAAGGAACTTTAGATACCCAGCCTGCTCCTGCCATGGGCCATCTCATGGTAAACAGCTGGAGGATGACAGGCATTTGTAAAAGAAGAGGGAGCAAGTGCTGCAGTGCAGTTTCGGTGGAACTTGAGTGATTGACAGCAGCATATTTCCAACTTCCCCAGCCCAGCCACATGGTCTCTCTGTGCTGAACTGGTTAAAAACTAAACTTATTACCACTGAATCAATTTCAACTCATGATAACCTCATGTGTGCAGAGTAGAAATGCTCCATAGGATTTTCAGTGGCTGTGATCTTTCGGAAGTAGGTCACCGCACCTTTCTCCTGAGGTTCCTCTGAATGGACTTGAACCACCAACCTTTTGGCTATTAGCCAAGCACTTAACTGTTTGTAAGGAGCTCTGGTGGTGCAGTGCCATTTGACTGCTAATCAGAAGGTTGATTTCAAACCCACTAGCTGCTCCTCAGAAGAAAGAAGGGCCATCTACTTTTGTAAAGATTCGACACCTTGGAAACCCAGTGGGGGTCGTTATGAGTTAGAATTGACTCAATGGCAGTGAGTTTAAGTGAGTTAACTGCTTGTGCCACTTAGGGACTATACCCTCTATGCTATGCTTAATACAAAATGAAACTCCCTATCTTGTTGGTGTTAGAGTTCCTGGGTAGTGCACACAATTAATGTGTTTTACTGCTAACCCAAAGGTTGGAGATTCAAGTCTATCCAGAGATGCCTCAGAGAAAAGCCTAGAGATCAACTTCTGAAAAACCAGCCAATAAAAACTTATTGAATGTAATTACACTTTGACATACTTGGTGTTGCAATGCATTAGAATCAACTCCTCTGCAACTGATTTGGTTTATGGTTATTGTTAAGAATGAAAAGAATGTGGTCCAATTATCCCTGTCCTTCCCCATCAGTTGTGCTATCCCTGGTAGCCAGGAGGATGCTTTTATAGCCTGAGCATTCTTTCCTTTGGGTGGGTGTGGTTTCAGTGGTGTGCTCTAGCTGCTCATATAGATTTGGGGGAGCTGATTATGGGTGTCTCTGCCCACTTCCATGTGCACTGAGTGACAGTATGTTGGAAGTATGGCTTCCCACCACGCAAATGATGCTAACTAGCCTCACCCTTGATGTGGGTTGTCATACACTCTCTAGCCTACCACTCTTAATTGTGGACTGAGATGCAAGCCTTGTCCTGGACTGAGGCCTGGCTACTGGGATCCCTCCCCCTGCCCCTGGTAGAGGGAGGGCAGCAGAGCTGGGTTCCAAGACTTCCTCCAGATGCATGGAAAAAGCTTCAGTAGAGGTGACCCAGTGTATGATTAGTCAGGCTCCTTCCCCAGTTCAGCTCTTGTTCATCAGAGCAAAGTGGCTTCTCCTGGCCCCTCTCAACTAGATGGAGATTGATAAGCATTTATGATTAAGACAGTTGTGGCCAGAATATTCTGACCAGTCTCAAGCTACCTCTGAACAATAAGTTTAAGCAAAAAATGTATTTACTATGCGAACCCTATGTTTTCTTTCAAGGAAGAAAACTGTGACACCATTCTCTATGTACACGTGACTGTCTTTTCTCTCTGCCTTCTCCAGAGATAGGGAATCAAACCTTAGGAAATAGATTCAGTGAGAAAAAGGGTTTCCATGGTGGTTGCTCCTTGTGCCCAGGCCAGCAAGGGAACATGGAATGTACACATCTTCAGTCTTTGTGGAAGGGAAGGTAGCAGTTATTCGACTTGGAAGGCACTGGGAATCTGTTGCTGTAAAGAAGAGATGCTGGGTGGTGCAAATGGTTAGTTACCCAAAAGGTTGGAGGTTTAAGTCCACCCAGAAGCACCTCAGAAGAAAGACTTGGCAGTCTACTTTTGAGAAATCAGCCATTGAAAACCCTGTGGAGCACATTTCTACTCTGACACACACAGGGTCATTGTGGGTGAGATTTGATTTGACAAGTGGTAAATGAAGTTACTATAAAAGAGAAATTGAAGGTTTGGACCTTTTCCATCTTTCCTGTCTATTGTCCTATAGCTGTCTTTTCTCCTCTAGTATTAGCTGCCTCTCCTAGCCTCATCAGTCACTCCACAGGGCACTCTCTGCCCATCCTCCACCCCTGACCAGACCCTCCACCTCACTTAAATGTTTTCAGAGCATCTAGCACTTCCTCACAGCAGTTGACCCAATCACAAGTACTCATTTGGTTAATTAATTACTTAGTGTTTGTCTCCCTCCTTAGGGTATAAAGTAAACTTCATTAGGAATCAGAATGTGTCTGTCTGCCTTATTCTCTACACTATTCCCAATGTCCAGCCCAAGTCCTTTCACTTGGTAAGTGACCAAAAACTGTTTATTGAGTGAATTAATGACTTTTAAAACTCAAGAATGAGTTGGCTCTTTACAACAATGGCCAAACAACAACAAAAGGAGTAGCTGCTGAGGTTGCTTTATTTACAGCCAAATATCAGATGGAATTTGGTCTTTTGGTTTGGAGCTTTAAGTTCATGGTTTCATGGGACTTCCCAGCTAGTCATCCTAATAACCTGTTTAGTGCTTCTGTTTTACGTCATAGTTCTTTGCATAATGCCTAGGGTCTTAAAAGCTTGCAAGAGGCCATCCATGGTACAATTGGTTTCTGTTCACCTGGAGGAGCAACAGAGGAAGAAGGAGATCAGGAATAGGAGGAGGGTATGGAATGAATAGTTGATTGCCTCCCTGAACAACTGTTTGCCATGAGGCAAGAAGAACTGGATAGTGCCCAGCTACCATTACTGAACATTTTGGTCAAAGATTATATAGAAGAATCTTATCAAAAGGGGAAAAATACAGAACAGGTTTTCAAATTCTCATGGACTCCATACTTTATGGAGCTCTGGTGGCATAACGCCTAAGGTATTTGACTGTTAACCAGAGAGCTGGTGGTTCAAACCCACCAGCCACTCCTTGGAAGGAAGATTGGGCAATCTACTTCTATAGTGATAGTGCCTTGGAAACCCAAGGAAGGGTCGCTGTGAGTTGGATCCAACTCTGTGGCACTGAGTTTGGTTTGTTTTTTTTCCATACTTCAAGGAGCTATAGAGACTGGCAGCCACTCTTCGGAAGGAAGGTTGGGCAATCTACTTCCGTAGTGATACCGCCATGGAAACCCAAGGAGGGGTCTCTATGAGTCGGATCTGACTTGACAGCAGTGCGTATAGAGGGTGGACGAATCCTTGAAACTATTGCCCTGAGATAATCTTTAAATTTTAAACCAAAAATATCCCCAAAAGTCTTCTCAAAAACAACAAACAGTAGTAACCTTAACTAGTAAAAAAAATGTCTGCCTTAAGCATTACGGGCTTTTAAGAACCATCCATGTGGGTTCAAATTGCCAATAGAAACTCGGATGATCAGATAAGAACTTTCAGCTCACTGCCCTCAAGTCGATTCTGACTTCGTGACCGGCGTTGTGTTTCCAAGGCTGTAGATCTTTACAGAGGCAGGTTGCTTCATCTTTCTTTTGCAGAGTGCCTAGTAGCTTTTAACCACTGACCTTTTGGTTAGTAGCCAAATGCTTTAACCAGTACACCACCAGAGTTCCTTAATATAAGAACCTTAGGGGGCAGTGAGTTACGTTAATGACAGAGGGACAGTTCAGAAAAGGAGAATGAGAATGGTTTTGCAACTTGAAGAATGTAAGCAATGCCACTGAATTGTACATGTAGAAATGATTGTATTTGTGTGTTTTGCTATGTATAGTCTCAACAGCAACAACAACAAAATAAATAAAATTGAAAAAAAAAAATGAGTTGACTCACTGTGTCAAGGACAAAAATACTGATTCAGAGGTTAAAGAAATAGATCCGCCTAGCAGAGTGGTAATAAGAAAGATTGCCAATTAACTGTGTTACTCAGTTTCAAAACAAACATTGGTTTTGAACGTGTTGAAAGATAAGACCTAAACAAGGACTCTGCTTGCTTCTTTTAGAAAATGTCTATTTAATGTCTTACAAAGTAGGCATGAAATGAATTTATCAAACAGCTTTTTAGTGCCTGATTTGAGCTAACAGTCTGTTAAGTGAAGAGAAAGGCAGAGCTGTTAGATGATTCCTAGATAAACGCCTAGAAGTTTAACTAGTTTGCACACTGGCAGCCTGCAGTGAACTGTGCCTTAGGCCAAAACCACTGAAGCCAATTCCTCTTGGATTTTTACCTCTTGATAATGATGATTGCACTTTGATAATTCCCGTGGATGAATGCTTCTCAGCAGCGGATATAGTAATTTTCTTCAGCAGGCTTGTGTCTCTATCATACTTTTCCAGAATTTATGCTTATGTGTCTACATTTCTACAGAAGTTTTTACTATTGAACTATGAGCCATGAATTTTTATGCATTTCCTTGAAGTTTCTGGGCCTTAGCATTGCTTTTACTGGTTATTTCCCAGTTTGTGGTACACAGAGATTAAAGGATGAAATGCCCATTACTCAGTATTCCTTTTCCATGGCTACTACTTAATCCCTGGGATGATTTAGTTCCTAAGAATAAATCAGGATGCCTGTTGAACATGTAGCTTTTTGTAAAGATCTTCAACTAAAAAATCAAAACAAAGCTGTAGAAATGAGAAGTTTGCATTTTGTCTTTGAACTGGAACTTGACTGGTGGAACCAATTTCTAGAAATTACCTCAAAAAAAAAAAAGTTTACCAAATTAACAGGTTTCATTAGTACTGGTCCAAAACTAGAATTCTATAGGATATATTGAGAAGAAAGAAATGACTGTAAGGGAAAACAGATAGATTGTGGTGCTGACAGTTATGTTTGACCAGCTGACTTCTCTCCCTTTCCAGTAAGTTTGAAATGAAAGCAAAATTCTTCTCATTACAGACTTTCCCCAGTTTATGTTCCATACTAAACAGTTTCAAAATGTATAATATCCTGGGCTTCCATGGAGAATGATGAAAAAAAATTGGAACAGTTCAGGGTGATGATTGAACAACATGATGCACGTAACTAACGTAGTTGAACTCTACATGATTGTTGAAATGGAAAAAAAAAAAATTTGTTTCATCTATCTATCTATCTATCTATATACACACATACCATAAAAATATATATCATTTAGTCTGTAGTGCACATTAATGAAATAAAATTATAAGCTTAGTTTCCTTAAAATTAGTTTAAAAATTGGTTCTTATTGAATAAAGTGAAATTTGAGACTGTTACATACCAAATAAAAGTAAAGGAAGTAATTTTCTTTACTAAGTGAGTACTAGTAATGGTGGTGGTGGTGGTTGTTATGTGCCGTCGAGTCATCTCCGACTCATGGTGAGCCCTCCTTGGGTTTCCAAGGCGGTATCACTATGGAAGTAGATTATCCCCAACCTTCCTTCCGAGGAGTGGCTGGTGGGTTTGAACCGCCAACCTTCTGGTTAGAAGTCAGGTGACTTAGGCACTATGCCACCAGAGCTATATAGTGTGATTAATCAGGTTTATCATTATCTGGTCATCAAAAATTATTTCTAAGTGGTGTTCCTGACAAAACTGTACAAAGGAGATACTTCTTTTGAGTGTTTTGGTACTTGAAAGGAAGGTGGACTGTATGGTGTAGTGAAAAAAATCACTGCTGCTCCTAGTAGCTCCCATTTCAGTAGAGCTCATTCTGTGCCAGGCCCTGTGCTAAGTCATTCACTGACAATAGTCCTATAACATGACACAGGGAAGTTTAGACACTTGTCCAAGATCACAAAGCTAGGGAGTGCAGGTCCATAACGAGTCCATGCATTCTGGCTGGAGAACACGGTCTTTTCAACTGTACTCAGTACAGCCTCCCATAAGACTTGGTTTTTCTAGAGCTAGTTTTGCCATTATAGTGTGCAGTGGGCAGATGTATTTTTTTTTTTTTTGCTTTTTTAGTGACTTTTGAGATCCCTATCTAGTCCATTGTAGCTCTAAATTGATCTATTGCTCATCAAGATTATAATTTTTGACACCTTGATTAGCACTTTTCCCCATTGCTAATCAAAGTAAGTAAAATCAGTTTGAGAACATTAGTACCAGTATTTTCACAGTGCAGATTTCCCCAATACTAGATCTGTTAAGCTGAAATAAGCTGGTAGTACTGTGCATTGGTTCAGTCTACTCTTTGTTTCTTTAGATTGGGAGAAAAACAAGAATACATTTTAGAAATCACTTATTGCTTATAAGGTGACACATTATTCCTCAAAGTGACAGGAAGTCAAGTTGATTCAGTCGGTGAGGTTTAATTTATTAGAACATAATTTGCTCCTGTGCTCTGCTCCAGTAGCTCTGAGCTAGCAAACTGGCTATAATTAGATTAGCAGCCTGCTACTCGTGGGGACAGCCTCAGAGAGCATGTGCTGGATTCCGCATGTGCCTGCTCCTCATTGGCTGCAGACGCTGGTGCTCGCCCATTTGATAGGTTTCCACAGTAATCTTTATGCTGCATTAGAGACATAGATACAGAGGTACTGTACTGTGTTCTTGCAGTGGTGGAGGTGCCCCACTGGTAACGCTACAGAAAGAATCAGGCATCGAGAGAAGGCATTCATCTTTGTGGGAGAGCGGCAGTAGTTAATGGCTGCTGGAGGAGGTCACTAAAGGAGTTGCAGTTCCCGGTAATTACTTTCCATCTTTTTCTGTCATGAAAAACATGGCCATGCATGAAAGGAGGAGTGTTCATCCTGTCATCTGTGTAATCTGCTCTTGCTTTGTTGATACTATGTGCACTCTGTGTTCCGTGCTGAAATGTTTTTTTCCCGGGGAAGATGAGGCTGGAACACAGCTACCCTGTTCATAAAAGAGCCTTGTTTTTACCTGGATTCTGGAGTGCATGTGCTCGTGAACCATTCTCATTGGTTCTCTTCTGTTTTGGAAACCCCGATGTTGCATCCATTTAGGTGTCTTTGCAGGAGTGGGTCAGTACGGTGGACTTTGTTTGCGTTAAGCCCAGACTCTTGTGAATAATGAGCCATCCAAGAGAATCGAATGAAAAACACTTTAATTAGGACAAGGCTGCGCCTCTCCGATGTTGTTGCAGGGGCTTAGAGGGAGAAGTAATGTGCTATTGTTTCTTCAAAGATGCGTGCTGCCTTCATTTTGGATGGTTTTCTTTGTTTCACCTTTTGTCATTTTCAGTGAGGCTTTTTAATATAGATAACCTGAGCATATCCCATTCTGCCAAAAAGTATTTGTAGGTATGTGTACAGTTGTGCTTAAAAGAGAATTTTTGACCCGTGGCTTTGTTTAACAGGGACATTGCTTTTGGAGTTGAAAGAAAATCGCAGGAAGGTGGGGTTCTTATCACTTACTTTGACTAATGCTTGGCAACATTTTTTTTTCTTATTCCTACTAATGATTGCTTGTATTGTTTTCTAAATCAAACAGCAAATGATCTTAAATTCTATAATAAAGATGGTACATTTAGTATATTCATAATGGAAAATATTTAAGTGGGCACAAGGCTGAGCCTAAAAAACCCCGAACAAATGAAAATGTGAGTTTTTACTTCCCAGTGAACCTTCTCCATTGAATCCTATTTTATGTCAGAAGAGCTCCCTGCTGCTAATTAGTCCTCAAACTTAAAAATTGATGTTCTCAGGTAGCAGACAGTTAAGTCCACAGAAACTTGTGTATTGAGTCACCGGTCATAAGCTGGCTGGCTGCCACCATGCGTCTGCTGTCAGTGGAGAGCTCTGCTGATATCTGGAAATTGGCAGGCATTGATTTCTGGCTCTCAAAGAGTCAAACATTGAAGTTTGCATATTTTGTTGAAGTAAATGCTTAGACTTAAAACTATGTATTGGCTAAAGAGGTCTAATATGTTCTTTGGAGGAGTAAAACTTATCTAACTGTGCCTCACTCCCCTATACCAAATTCCCTCCCTAGTTTATCCAGAAGTGTAATAAATGATCCAGTGTAGTATTTTTCTTAAGTAACAGTTTTAAGGAAAAAAAAAAAAAGTCAAGTATTATGAAGTTTGTCATTTATTATACTCCAGTGTCTCTCTGACCTTAAACAATTTGCAGTGGTTTTAGTTTTAAGGTACCTTGTGTGATGAAATGAATGTGAGATCTGTCTCTATTAATTGCACTTGAGGCCTATTTCGACACACTTGATAAAACCATGCCTTGTCTGTATTTCTTCAGAAGATAGAGGTTCACAGTTTCAGTTGCAATGATTTTGCTCTTCAAATGTCCAGAATCCTCTCTTGTGTTTGCCTCCTTCATTCTTTACCTGATGTGCTTCCCTGCTGCAGACTTGGAGAACCTTCTCTGCATATCAACAGTTAGACATGGATAGTCACTTGAGGAAGTATAGCTTGATACAGGTCCTTAATTTTCTATTTTTTGGTCTCCTGAGACACTTTAAATTGCGTTGGTATTAGAGAACTTCTAAGAAGTTGGCTGCTTTACTTTCAAAGCTTTGGACAAACATAAACATTGTATAGAATCTCCTTTTGTGAGCATGACCCCTCTGAGTTGTGTGTAATGTAAAAATGTGGGAAGTAGTTCTAAGTGATGTCAGTTCTCACAGGCTGAATCTTAAGGACTTTCTGTGTCTACAAGGAGGTTCTTAAAGCTTACAGTATGAATGTAGCTGTATATTGTATAATGCACTGGTAACTTGATGTCCCAGCGGGCCTTTTAAGAGATAGTAATGTGCCATCAAGTCGGACTCGACTCACAACGACCCCTTCTTGGGTTTCCAAGGCGTTATCACTACAGAAGTAGATTTTCCAACCTTCCTTCCGAGGAGTGGCTGGTGGGTTTGAACCGCCAGCCTTCTGGTTACCAGTCAGATGCCTTAGGCACTATGCTATAGGAGCATTTTTATAACAGCCTTCAACAAACTGTTATTTATGTTTTTTCAAAGTAATAAAATATGTGCTTGGATCTTTAGATACAGCATATCTTAACTTCTTTTCCTACATTTAGAGAAATTTTTATATGTTTCTGAGATAAGAAAGTAAATATACATTTCTTGGGCACTTTAAAGTTTTGTTCTCCCTCCTTATCCTTCGACAGCTCTTCACTGACAAGAGGTATATCTGCATAAACTAGAGTATAAAACATTTTTCTGCTATTTACATGGGCCCCTGATCCATGGTGACTCCATGAACAATGAAACAAAGTGCTCTCTGGTCTTGCACCACCCCTCTGATTGGTTGCGGATTTTCATTAGCTGAATTTTGGAAATAAACCACTAGGCTTTACTTCCTAGTCCATCTTAGCTCCACTGAAGCCTGTTCAGCTTCCTAGCAACATGCAAGCCTCCACTGATGGACAGGTGGTAGTTGCTCATGAGTGTGTTGGCCAGGAAACTGGGTTTTTAACATGGAAGGCAGGAATTCTACCACTGATCCACCAATGCCTCTATAAAACATAATTTAAAAAAATTGAAACATTATTTGTTTTAAGTGATATTTTTAACCTTTTCCTCATCAGAACTTAGAATCAGTTTAAAATCTGATGGTCATTCCATATAGAATGAGATGGACCACGAAGTTATTGGGCTGAACAACTCCAGTAGACAGGAAGGAACAGTGAACGATACATGAGATTGAATTTATCAGTTCCAGGATAGTATCTGTAGGTGGCTTTGTGGTTCATCACTTGCTTATCTATGATAGCAGAAAAAAACAGATCTGTTGTTAGAAATTGATATACATTTCACAGTTAGGTATCTTGAAGTTTCCTGGATTGAGAAAATATTGAAGCAACATTAGGCTCCCCATCTAAGCATATTTATTTATTTATCTCATGATTTTATTCTATAATTATCAGTACCTGCTTTGTGCTAAAACTAGTTATCTCAGTTAACATGCTCATCTGCTAGCCAGAAGGTTAGAGGTTCAAAGCCACCCAGAGGTGCCATAGAAGAAAGGCCTGGTGATCTACTTCTGAAAAATCAGCCTTTGGAATCCTTAAGGAGCACAGTTCTACTCTAACACACATGAGGTCACTATGACTTGAAATCAACTCAGTGGTGACTTTTTTTTTTTTTTTTTTAATACTATGTGTTAGGGTCTGTGCTAAGCCTTGGCGGTGGGAAAGGTAGAAGGCACAATCTGTCCCTGCAAGAAGCAGCCTATTGAGGAGGAGAGAGACAGTTAAGTAATAGGGGTATAAGGAGCCAGAGGGGGCCTTGGTGGCTCAGTGGTAGAATGTTTGCCTTCTTTATGGGAGACTTGTGTTCAGTTCCAGCCAGTGCATCTCATGGACAGCCACTTCCCATCTATCAGTGGAGGCTTGGGTGTTGCTCTGATGCTGAACAGGTTTCAGTGGACCTTCCAGACTAAGACAGACTAGGAAGAAAAGCCTGGTGATCTACTTCTGAAAATCAACCAATGAAAAACTCTGTGATCCCAATTGTCTGATCCACAACCAATCATGGGTATGGCACAGACGTGGGCAGTGTTTTCATCTATTGTGTATGGAGTCACAGTGAGTTGGGAGCCAACTGAACAGCAGCTGACAACAACAAGGAGCTGGAACACTAGCAGTTAACTTGCTGATGCATAGGAGGGTGAGTAAATCTTTACAAGAGGGAAGGGTAGTTGCCAGGAAAGAGAGATGATGGCTGGTCCAGAACTTCATATCTCCCACCAATCTTGGCACCATATCCACCACTAGTTATGGACCACTGGTCTGCTTCGTGTCTGTACATTGACTTTAGTTCACCATGTCACTGGGTGATATGTAGTAACTGTAAATAATGTGTATTAAAAATGTATTATTTTTTATCTTTTCCCTACTAACTTTTCTCATAAAACATGATATGTTGTTGCATAGAAATGTTTATATTTTAATGTATTTACATAACATTGGATTTGAAAATAAGAAATATATCCAGTGATTTTGTATTTACATCCTAAAGGAACTACAAAACACATTTCATTATCAATTGGACTTTTGCAATGCTAGGAATGTTCATTTGTATCTCGGATGTCTGTTGTCTCATGCAAATTGTTTATTTTATAGGTGTTCATTAAAGATGAGCTTGTAGAATAAGGTCTTAGATTATAACACTTGCATTTAGCCTTACTTTGATTAAGACATTCTGCTTTTTTTACACATTTAATTAAATATAGATGTACTTTAAATCTCCCCAGATTTGGAGGGAAAGTTCACTTTAAGTTCACATATTTGCATTAGATCTTGCTCTACACTGAAAGCAGATTTTGCATTTCTGCCTCCATGAATGTGTGGTCAGAGAATGTTCCTAACTCTGTAGTGTTTTATCCTTGTCAGGCTTCCCCACATTTTCACATGCACTTGCTCAGTTGAAAGCATCTCCCTATGAATTTATTGCCAGTTCCTGCAGCTCTTTGACCCTGCTTACCTTGGAACAACTCTCTTCTGTTTAATTTCTGTCTCTCATTGTTCCTTCAGTTTCCTTTTCTACGTACCAGGTAAAAAAAGCAGGTATTCTCCAGGGTTTTGTCTTCCCTATCTTCTCTACCCATGCCACTTGCTTTCTTTCAGTTGCCTCCGCATTGCCACAGACTCAACCTTCGCCTCTTGTGTTTAGTTTTTCCTGTGTTCTGCCCCTGTCCCAGCCACATTGGCCACCTGTGTTCCTTGCACATGCTAGGAGAGCTTCTGCCTCAGGGCCTTTGTACTTGCTATTCCTGCTGCCTTTTGATTACTCTTCCCCAAAAGGACACAGCTGTTCTTTTATTGCCTTCAGGATTTTGCTCAGATGTCACCATCTCATTGATACTTTCTAAGATGTACTATCCATTGTACTTATTTGTTAGTTTTTATCTCCCTTCTTCAGAATATAAACTCCACAGGGTCAGAGATTTTTGCCTTAACCTTTA
Source organism: Orycteropus afer afer (assembly GCF_000298275.1). Lineage (NCBI taxonomy): Eukaryota > Metazoa > Chordata > Mammalia > Tubulidentata > Orycteropodidae > Orycteropus > Orycteropus afer. The sequence goes on along the minus strand of NW_006921647.1, from coordinate 9,267,229 downwards.
GAGCCTTAAATACTTGGTCTACAGAGAGTGCTCAAAAAGTACTTGTTCAGTGAAGAGTGAATGAGTGAGTGCTGCCATGGGAGAGTTACAGGACAGTACAATTGTGATCTTGTCACAATCAAGAACTCCACCCCCAACCAACCGAATTTTGTGCCAAGCCCCTGCCTAAGGTTGTCTCTCTTTCCTGTGAAATGAGGAATAAGTATCAGATCAGCTCTTGGACCCTTCAAAACTTAACCACCTCATTACAACAGCAAACTCAGATTAGTATATTTACAGCAGCAGTTCTGGAAATGAGGCCACACCTATAAACCTTTATTTACGCAACTTCTCACAGCTTGATGTTAATGTTCTTTTCATATAGTGCTTATCTGTAGTTAAATGTCTCCCTTAAAAATAAATGATAGTTGAAATGAGCAGAACACTTGCTTCTGAATGAAGTATGAAAAAATTATTTTGGTTTACAGACCTATTTGCTATTTACTTTTAAAAGTTTATTGACCAATTTTTAATAGTATGATTGTTGTCTGTTGCCAAATATATTTAATAGCATGTTTATTTTTTCAAATGAAAATGGAATAGCATTTTTTTCTTTCTATCTTTAGATATTCCATGCTACAAAGAGTACTTGAAGAAAGGAAGGCTTCTCTGTGACATCTGCCTGCCATCCATAAAACTTACTTCCTTTCCAAGTAAGTATAGTGTTTTGCTGTGACCCATTCTGAGCAGAAGGTATTGATTTTTTCAGAAAACTTGTATCATTATGACAGTAAGAAAAACAATCTGAGGTTTCAGATCTGTTGTGCTCTGGCATTTAAGGAGTCTTTGCCTTTGGGTAAGCCCAGGGCCAGAATGTCGGGCATGGTCTCCTTAGTATGTGTTCCACATACCTGCTGGCAGTTAAATTTATAAAATGCTAGATTATCTTTTCCTGTAATATCCCCGACATTTAGCGGTGCCTGCTAGTGCCTAAGGCACTTGACTGCTAACCAGAAGGCTGGCGGTTCAAACCCACCAGCCACTCCTCGGAAGGAAGACTGGGCAAGCTGCTTCTGTAGTGACACTGCCTTGGAAACCCAAGGAGGGGTCACTCTGAGTCAAGTCTAACTCATTGGCACATAACAGCAACAACAGCAACTATGTACATGGAGTTCCTGGGTAATGCCACAGTTAACATGCTTGGCTGCTGACTGAAGGGTTGGTGGTTTGAGTCTACCCAAAGGTGCTTCAGAAGAAAGCCCTGCTGATCTGCATCTGAAGAATCAGCCATAGAAAATCCTGTGGAGCATGGTTCTACTCAGACACATACGGGGTTGCCATGAGTGAGAATTGATCTGATGGCAACTGGTTTATTATGTGCATAGACTGGTAACAGTTTGAAAAATGAACATCGTTTGCACTCTAACAAGAAGGACACAAGCTGTGGTTGGCGAATGATATGGTGTTTTCAGAGGGGCCACATAGCATGGTGCTGGTGGCTGTGGCACTGGGAGAGCATGTGGCCTCATTAGTGAGTGGCCTCAAGAGCACTTACACTGTCCACCCACCAAGAGATGGTAACCTAGAGAGAGAGTGGGGATTGTAGGATGGCAAAGCTGGAGATGTTTGAGCTCCCCAGAAGGCACTGTGTGGGGCTTCTTTGCTGCATGTGTGTGACCTCCTAGACATCGTTTTTTGTTCCCACAAGCTGAAGGAAAGCCCCTTTCCAGAGGAAAGAGAAAACACCCTTTTCAGGGCTCTTCCTTTAGCCAGACCCCTTTTCCCATGAAGGAGCTGAGTTGTTATTTGCTGTCAAGTCGGACCTGACTCACAGTGACCCCACCTTGGATTTCTGAGGCAGTTTCACTACGGGAGTAGATTGCCCCATCTTCCTTCCGAGGAGTGGCTGGTGGGTTTGAACTGCCAGCCTCTGGTTATCAGTCAAGTGCCTTAGGCACTACACTACCAGAGCTCCAGAAGGAGATGAGGGGTGTGGGTAAATAATGGTCCAGCTACATGCCTCTCCAAATCCCCATTGCACAGGGACTAAGAGCTCACATTACAGAATGAGGGGTCAGGAGTATTTAGGGAAGTGGGAGACAGCTCTTCAATTACCTTGTCTGCTACAAGTTGAAGGACAGTGGTAGTTCAGTGATAGAATTTTTGTCTTCCATGAGGGTTCAATTCCCAGCCAGTGTACTTGATATACAGCCACCGCCTATCTGTATTTGGAGGCTTGTATGTTGCTGTGGTGCTGAATAGGTTTCAATGGAGCTTTCAGATTAAGGTGGACTAGGAAGAAAGGCCTGGTAATCTACTTCCAAAACGTAGTCAGTGAAAACCCTATGGTCACATGGTCTGCAACCGATCATGGGGATGATGCAGGACTAGGCAGTGTTTCATTCTGCTGTGCATGAGTTCACCATGAGCCAGGAGCCACTGAACAGCAGCTGATAACAACAACAACAGTGTAACAGTCAGAGCATATGATCTTGACCTCAGCACTCACGTTCTAGGCAACCAGATGCACTCCATAAGCCTCCTTTGCAGCAACCATATGTAATATACCATTATTTATGTAGTAGGCCACACATTTTGTTACTTATTTTTATTGCACTGTGTAGGATATTGCTGGGTGGGTATTACTGCTCCCTCAAAAACTCATTACTGTTAGTCAATTCCGACTCATAGCAACCCTATAGGACAGAGTAGAGCTGCTCCATGGGGTTTCCAAGGCTGTAATCTTTACAGAGGCTGACTGCTACATCTTTTCTCTTGTGAAGCAGCTGGTGGGTTTGAACCATTGATCTTTGAGTTGACAGTGAGTGCTTAACCACTATTCCCCCAGAGCTCCTTTACTGCTCCCCAGGAATCTCAAAATTAAAATTGTTGTTGTTGTTATGTGCCATCGAGTCGGACCTGACTCATAGCAACCCCTCCTTGGGTTTCCGAGGCAGTATCACTACGGAAGTAAATTGCCCCATCTTCCTTCCGAGGAGTGGCTGGTGGGTTTGAACTGCCAGCCTTCTGGTTAGCAGTCAAGGCTGACTAATAAGAATTGTCTGGTGCCAGTAAACTGCAAATGGAGGAACCAAAGGAAAATTGCACAGCAACCCGAGGGATGCACCTGAGATCCATCCCTCTTTGTCTTATCTTCTTATTGCAAATGTCTAAAGTGGTGGTATGAGAACCTTGGCCTCCTGTGGGCTGGAAGGAACTCAGCCCCTCCCATCCTCACGCCCTTGTGAGTCCAGACTGTAGAGTTGCACCTGAGAACAGGTAGATTTAATGGCCACTGCCTTCCCACTGGTCCTGTCATCTCCCCTCTGCCATGGTTCTAGGGTGACCCCCCACTCTAGTTTGCCAAGGACTGAAAAGGACAGAGGCCTTTTCATTCTAAAAGCAGTACAGTCCCCAGCAAATCAGAACAAGTTGGTCCCTGTTGTGATTGCCACCACCACCCCCTACCATGCCCCCACTCTCATACTGTATGGTTTTTTTTTTCCCCTCTAGTTACTGGCTGGCTTCAGATGTCTATTGAATTTGCAACCTTGGTGGCCTAAAAAGAACTGTGCAGTTGAGTGGACATAGGCTCTATCTCTGCTGTGCTGGTAGCTGTGTGAAATGGCCTCAGGTTACTTTCTTGCTCGAACCTCAGTTTCCCACATGCTACATGAGAATCACACCCCTCAGCTGCCAGGGTTATTAGAAGAGTTACATGATGTAGCTTTAGGAGGCACCTGGTATAGCATGGGGACTGGAACAGTGGGGATCCCTGCTCACCTCCAACACAGACTGTGTTAGAGAAGTCCCTGGGTTCCATTCACAAGCACAAGTTTCTTGAGCACTGTCAGTGCCATTATTTAGCAAGGTCTTGGGTCAGGAAGTTAGAAAGGATTCACCGTGTGATTCATTAATACAGTGTCAGCTGGGCTGTAATCCTGCTCCTCTTCTGTGGATACTTAACATTTATCAAGTTACTGTTTTCCATTGATGTAAACTACTTTTGAAACATACTGAATTGATGCCATTTTATATTTAAGATTTTAGTAAGAATAAATGTCAAAATAACTTTGATAGAATAAATATTAGCTCCTGTGTCTGATTCTCAGTATAAAGCCAGGTATTGTGTGCAAGTCACATTGAATTGTTTTTAATATCAGCTTTTCTATATTGTTGTTGTTGTTATGTGCCATCAAGTTGGACCCGATTCATACCAACCTCTCCTTGGGTTTCCAAGGCAGTATCACTGTGGAAGTAGATTGCCCAACCTTCCTTCTGAGCAGCTTTTCTATAGATAAGATAAATAAGGTAAAAACATTGAAAAATGTATGTATTCTAAAGAATGTTATGAAAAGCAAAAACAATAGTTTTTGTTTGTTTGTTTTTATCTTATCCATATTATTGATCAGTAGTCAAAGATTTGGGAAATGCTTTTATCTGTCCCAGGCTATCACTATACTTAAAACTTTCTTTTCTAAACTTATTATAGATAAGCAGATCTATATAAACACACACACATGTCCATATATATACACACACACATATATACACACATGTTATTTACACACAGAGACACACACATATATAATCACTGCTGTCGAGTCGAATCTGACCCATAGTGACCCATCCTTGGGTTTCCAAGATGGTATCTCTGTGGAAGTAGATTGCCCAGTCTTCCTTCCAAGAAGTGGCTGGTGGGTTTGAACCGCCAGACTTCTGGTTAGCAGTCAAATGGCCTTAGTTACAGAGCTCCCAGAGCTCCCATATGTATGTGTGTGTGTGTGTGTGTACATATATATGTGTATACACACACACACGCACACACATATATATGTATGTATATATAAAATTCCTTTTTTTTTTTTTTAGCCAGTTGCTATCAAGTAGATTTGAACTCTCAGCAACCCCATGTGTGTCAGAATAGAACTGTGCTCCACAGGGTTTTCAGTGCCTAATTTCACGGAAGTAGACTGCCAAGCCTTTCTTTCAAGGTAACTCTGAGTGGACTCCAACCTTGGGTTATCAGCACAGTAACTGTTTGTACCTTCCAGGGACTCCAGCCTTGTATACACATATGCATTATCCCTGGGTTGTGCAAATGATCAGAGTGTGCTAGGCTGCTAACCAAGAAAGGTTGGCAGTTTGAGACCACGCAGAAGCACCTCAGAAGAAAAGCATAGCAGTCTACGTCTGAAAACTCAGCCATTGGAAACCCTGTGGAGCACAGTTCTACTTAGACACACACACATGGGTTGCTATGAAGTAGGAATGGATTCAGTGGCAACTCAGTTGGTTATTATCATTGTTAGCATTTTCTTCTTCTCTTCATTTCATCTATTTAAGACTGCTTTCTTTTCAGAATGCCAGCTGGGGCTTTAAGTGGTCCTTTGTTTAAGGTAACTAAAAAGGAAAATGAAGACAGGAAATAAAATGACCTTGTAATACTCTTTTGTTCAAGCTTTAAGAGATTTTTCAACCTAGAACATGACCTCCTTAACTATGTAAATGTAAGTCATCCTTAAAAGAAGACACAAAGAGTGATTTCTATGTATTATTCTTGTGATCTCAATCTTAGAAAGTAAGTTAGAAAGTTCCCCTTATTTTTTAGTTTCATGTTACCTTAATTAAACTTAAGTACATGATAAAGTCAGTTTCTCCTTGAAGGTGTCCTTTTTCAAGAATGCGAACTTCTCCAGAATAGGTGTTTGCTCTTTTACATTGTGAGTGCTAGATACTTAAGAGATTGCTAAGAGCAAAAAAACCCCTGTGCATTTCTCTGTGTTAAATGGGGCTGACCAAAACTACGTGCTACTTTTTCCCAAACACCCTTTTCTACCTGGTGTTTCCTAAGCTGATCCCTCCATAATGAGCAATCTGTCATTTGTCTGTGACTCACCTGCCTCTTCCCCCATCAGCTCTGTGCCAAGGCAGTGACTCAGAGCTCAGGTTCCTCCCAGGCAGGCTCACAGCTGACCTTGAGCGAGGTATCCTCAGAAGCCAGGAAGCACGGGCCAGGTTACCAGCCCACTATTGATCTAAAGGACCAAGCTTGTTTGTGATTTTTTGAAAGAGGAAAGGAAGATTGCAAGGGCATTCGCTGGGACAAATAAGTCGGATTTTAAGTATTTTATTCTCCTGAAGCACAAAAACTGCATAGACTTCTGTAAGGATAGATGTTCAGATATTCACCCCCCTAAAAGAAAATACCCCTATACTCAGGGAAGAAGTATAGTTACAGTTTTGTGGGTTCAACACCCATTTATAACAAAATTCAAGAGGCCACTATTGTTCACAATTTAAATTGTTAAATTACCCACTAGGTTGTTTGGCATAGTTGTTATTTTGTAAATTATTAATGACTATTAAAATATGAGTCCCAGGAGGTGCAAGTGTTCAACATTCACAGCTGCTAATTGAAAAGTTAGAGGTTTGAGTCTACCCAGAGGTGCTGCAGAAGAAAGTCATGGTGTTCTACTCTAAAAAATTAGCCATTAAAAACCCTATGAATCACGGTTCTACTGTGACTCACAGTGTTGCCCGGAGTCAGATTCCTCTCGACCGCAGCTGAGTTGGGGTTTTGTTTTGTTTTGAGGGTGGTGGTATTACAATATAAGTCAATTTATTGTCACTAGGCAAAGATCAGAGGAAAGGAAGGATCCTCTGTAGTTAAGCCTGTCTTCTGTGGAAGGCCTGCTCCCTAAGCACTGTGCTAGAAGCTTTATGTACCTTATTTGTAGTCTACACTTGACTTGCAGAGAAGGTATTAGAATCATCGTTAGTTTGTAATTGGAGTAAACTAGAGTCAAAGAAGATACCAAGAGTCAGTGATGTGAATGAGACAGTGTTGAATATAAAACCTAAGTCTTCTCAAGGGTGTTCCATCAAACTCCTTCTCAGAACTTTCCTACCAGTTGATTTCCTTACAGTGGCATGGTCATAAATGGAAGGGATAGGTGGTTGAAAGGAAATGGGCAGTAGGGAAGGTGGAATGGCAAAGTTATAGGGAAACATGGATATCTGGTGGAATATTGGAAGGATCCTGGAGAAAGTATAAATGTCTTCAATTAGTAAGACAAGAGAAGAGACCAAAAGGTCAAGTAATAAGGGAAAAAGACTGAAAGAGTCCACACGTTGGAGAGGGAAGACATATGTAGAGAATTTGTACTTGTACCAGGAGAAGAGTTAGAATACCAAGACCGGTGCACTTTACTCCCCAACCTGTAAGGAGTGTGCTGCTATCATTAGTTATGGATGAAAAAGGGCTCATGTGGCTGACCACCTGGGAAGATGAGAGGTATGATGCTCCCCAGGACTTTGTGATTAGTGAGCAGTGAGGCCTCCTCTCTGCACTAATCTTTCTCTTCAAAGGTCTAAGATAAAAGTATGTTAAATATTCAATTCTGTTGTTATTTTTTTAAGTGTCTGTGTTGAAAGATGCAAGAGAACTTGAAAATACTCTCAATCTTCATTGCTTATTCTTCAAGAAATTCCCTCTGTTCATCCCTCTGTACACATGGCCTTTGAGCAGTATTTGGAGGTGCCTTCTCTCATAACTTCACATAGCACTGGTCCATCATTGTTCTAGAATGTTTCACTCTTGCCTTTACTTGAGTCCACAGGTCTTAGTTCTGTATGTTGTTATTAGGTACCATTGAGTCAGCTCCGACTCACAGCAACCCTATTTGAAACAAAACAAAACACTGCCCAGTCCTGCACCATCCTTGCAATCTTTGCCATGTTTGAATCCATTGTTGCAACTACTGTGTCAATCCATCTCATTGAGGGTCTTCCCCTTTTCTGCTGACCCTCTACTTTACCAAACATGATATCCTTCTTCAGGGTCTGGTCCTCTCTGATAACATGACCAAAGTAGTTGAGATGAAGTCTGGCCAATCTCACTTTCAAGGAGCATTCTGGGTATACTTCTAGGACAGATTTGTTCATTCTTCTGGCAGTCCATCCAAGCTTAACGTCATCCTTCATTAAGGAGACACAGCTGTCCCCACATCATAGCACAAGCACCTTCCCAGTGTGGGAAGCCAAATGTGTGCTCTCTCTGTTCTTATGCTCTTGCCTACTCAGTGATCGGGCCCTACTGACTCTTCCTCCAAGCCTTCTCACCTGGACTCAGCCACCCTCTTCATCATCAAACATCTCAATTACGAGCTTAACTTGATCCCTGTTTTGCCTGCCTCTAATCACTACTTACACACCAGACCAGTTAGCAATCAGGAAATTATTTTACAGATACTGTTTTCATCATGTTACTTCACTGCTCCAACACCCATGTGTCTGTCCATTGCCTTTCAAATTTAAATTGCAGAGCCTGGGAGTGAAACCTATTGCTCATTTGTCTAGGCTCTCCACACTGTGTGAGGTCAGGATCCATTACTTTTCTCATGTCTTCTCCATACCTGGCTCATCAGTGTCTATCTCTTCTTGCCTGGCACCTACTTATCACTTCCTGTCTCCCAAAGCTCTGGAGTCCTTTAAAGGTCCATTTCAAGTTACTTTTCCCTTAAAAAAACACTTTTAACAAAACTCAACAAATTCCTACCATTTCTTTCATTCATTCAACAAAGTCATGCAATAAATTTCTTCACAATGTAGCATATACCATGTACCTTATAAGGAGCAGTGGTTGTTCAGTGATAGAATTTTCCCCTTCCATGGAGGAGATCCAGGTTCCATGTCTGGCCATTGCACTTCCTGTGAAGCCAACACCCATCTGTCAGTGGAGTCTTGCGTGCTGCTGTGATGCTGAACAGCTTTCAGCAGAGCTTCCATCATAAGTCACACTAGGAAGAAAGGCCTGGTGATCTCCTTCCAAAAATCAACCAATGAAAACTCTGGATTACAATGATCTAATTTGTAGCCAATCACTGGTGTGGCACAGGAGTGAGCAGCAATTCCTTCTGTTATGTATGGGGTCGCCATGAGTGAATAGCTTTTAACAACAACAGTATAGGCATTTATAAGTTCTGGAATGATTTTTTGCTTTTTTAAGCAGTTCTGTCTTATCTCCCAAACAATACTTTAAATTTGTATAAAAATGTTTTCTTACTGCATAGAACATGGGCTCTCAAATGTTTGAGATGAATAAACAGAGACTTACCACACCACCCTGGAGGTTCTCCATAGCACAAAGTGCACTGTGAATAACACACGCTGTGATTGGAATCACAAAGGAGAAATGTTAGATCATTTTGTGTCATGAGCACTGTTTTGTAGGCTGACTAAGTTCCTGAAGAGGAGAGAGGTGACTTAGCAACCCAGTAAGCCTCTATGAAGATAACAGTTGTAGTTAGTAACACAGATTGAAAGATATTGTCAGTTCTTATTCATCCATAATATAGTGACATCTACATAGACATACAGGAAATACAATCAAGAAGAAAAGAACAGCATCTCATTTGAAAGGTAAAGCAGGCTTAGAACAAGAAGCACTGCAAGTAGAAATTCTATCAAAGTCCCATGCTGTTTTCAAGGCTTGTATTTCATCTCCTATGTGAAGACTTTTCTCACATCTAACTCTCCATTCATGTGGAATTTGGCATTCTGTGTTTGCATAATCCCTTAAAAAATATCTCTATCAAAAATAAAACAAAAAAGTTACTTTTCAATCACTTCCTACTTGCCAGGGCCCTGTGTGTAGCGGGGTTTTCAATGGCTGATTTTTCAGAAGTAGATCACCAGTCTTTTCTTTCCAGGAGCTTCTTGGGTGGGCTCTAATCACCAACCATTTGATTAGTAGCTAAGCGTCTTAACTGTTAGTTTCACCAGGACCTCCTATCCCTATCAAAGTTTGGCTTACATTATAGTAGAATTTTTTTCTGCCTCTTTCTAACAGACTAGAGGCAACTTGAGGACAGGATTTGTGTCTAAACTCTGAATCTTTATAATGCAGCATAGAGTCTTATAAACTACAGAGGATTAAAAAATGCTTCTTCAGTTTAACAGGAATGAGGGGCTTTTTGTGCACACGAAGGAAGGTCACTACAGGTTCTTACTGGCCTGTTCAGTCACTGCCTCCCTCAAAGCTCTTTTAGCAGTCTTCAGGTATGTGAAAAAGCATACTAGGAACCACAGGGCTAGTAGCATCATTACCATTGCACTGCAAGAGGGAGATTACCATCTACAGGTGGAGAAAGGAGGGAGAAAATGAAATTAGAAACAAAAAGAATGAAACAGAAAAATTTGGAGTGGGTTGCTTATTGTTGGTTAGCAGGCACATTACAGTATAGAATTATAAGAACCTAGGTTTAAACTTAAGGAGCTCTGGTGGCATAGTGCCTGAGGCATTTATTTGACAGCTAACCGGAAAGTTGGCTGTTCAACTAGCCCACTGCAGAAGGAAAATGGAGCAGCCTAGTTCTGTAAAGATTTACTGCCTTGGAAACCCAATGGGAGTGGGGGAGTCACTGTGAGTTGAAATCAACTCGATGGCAGTGAGTTTGATTTTTTTGAAGCTTAAACTTGATTGCGTGTGTGATCAATTTAAGACTGCAGAAATTAGTGAAAATCTTCAATTTCTTCATCTTCAGCATTAGTGGTTGGTGCATAAATTTGAGTAGTATTTGTATTAATTTGTTTTCCTTTAGGCATATAATATTCTATCACTGACAGCACTGTACTTCAGGACAGATCTTGAATTTTTCTTTTTGGCAAGAATGCAGTGCCATTTCTCTTCAGTTTGTCTTTACAAGCATAGCAGATCATGTGATTGTCCAGTTCAAAATAGCCAATACCAGTCCATTTCAGCTAACTAATGCCTATGTTTCATTTTTCACAATTTTGAAGTTTCCTAGATTTGTATTTCATGCATTCCATATTCTGATGATTAATGGATGTTTGCAGTTGTTTTTTCTCATTTTGAGTTGTGTCACATCAGCAAATGAACATCCTGAAAGCTTTGCCCCATTAACATCATTAAGGTAGACTGCTTTCAGCAGGCAGATCTTCCCCAGTTATATTTTGAGTGCCTTCCAACCTAAGAGGCTCATCTTCCTGCACTGTATCAGTGTTCCTTTGCTATTCATAATGTTGTCACTGGCAGGTATTTTTCAGAAGTGAACCAGGCCACGTCCTTCTTGTCTGGCTTAGTCTGGAAGCTCCACTGAAACCTGTCCATGAGTTACTCTGGTATTTGAAATACTCGTGGCATAGCTTCAAGCCTCACAGCAACACACAAGCCACTACAGTACGACAAACTTAACTTATGAGTCCATTTAAAAGACGCTCAACAAGGTGAATTGACATAGTGGTCACAGCAGCAGTAGCCTCAAACATAATGATTGTGAGGGTGATATAGGACTAAGCAGTATTTTGTTCTGTTGTATGTGGAATCACTTTGAGTCAGAACAAACTCGATGGCACCTAACAACAACAATAAAGCATAAACTTTAGTTACACTAACAGAGTAGTGAAGACATAATTAACCCTTCAAATCAGAACTCCTCAACTGCATTTAAAATACAGTTCTGCTTACAATTTCAGTTTATGTACAATTTTGATTTTTTAAGCTCAAATTGAGTGTTCCCTAGGGATGGCCCAGCACCAGTCAGCATTTCCTTCCATTTTGCATGGGGTTGCCTCAAGACAGGGCCAGCTTGGCGACAGTTAGAAACAACAATAGAGCCTCACAGACTTAACATTCAGGAATTCTATTATGTGTAATTGGCCCCAAGTTCAATAATCGTATTAATCCTACAATGTTGGTAAAATACCAATTCAAACTCCCACTCCAGGGCCAATGCATAAGAGTGAAAGGAGTACAGCCTGTTACCTATGTTCCCATCTTACCTAAATTCCAAGTTCTGTTGCAAGTATTAATCCAGTCATATTTCCATTTAAAAAAAATACCTATGCAATGTCTTTTGCTTCTGGGGATTCATTGGAGAGTAAGAAACCTCACCCCTAAGAAGCTGACATTCTTGGTGAGATGAAAACTTTATATTTGAAAAATTACTGAGATGAGTAGCAACTGTTGTTGTTGGAAATGAAGAAAAGTGAAGAGGTGTGAAAAAATGCAGGTTTCATCCAGAATAAAGGCTCTATGGAGCAGTGAAAAAGTGGAGAGCAATATGGCTAATTTACAGATAAAACTTATGGCGCAGAAAAGATTCCACCACTGAATTGTATTTTCTGGTCTTTAGTTGAGGCTAGTGATTGCCAAGGTCTGTTCTTCTGCATTATTAGAAGTCTCAAGCACATCCTGTCTTGAACATCAAGGTTCTCTGGAGGTGCACTTGAAATCAAGATCTTGCTAGCTAACATTTGAATTATGTATGGTGGAGGAAAAAAGAAACTTGCTGAATGTATTGATGGTGTGGACTTCACCTAAGAGACCAGCAAACTACATTCAAACATCACTTTAATGGCAGACGGACTATTTTAGGTGGTTTTATAACGTTTTCTGTGGTTCCTCCTATCCCATTAGCAATAGACTTGTGTTCTGGTTACATAGTACTGCTCTGACGAGAATATACTATGAATGGGATGGCTTTAACAAACAGGAGTTTATTCTTACAATTTGGAGGCTTTAAGTCTGAGTTCAGAATGCCAGGCTCTAGGGGATGTGTGAAAGCCCCTCGACCTTGTGCTTCAGCTCTGCCTCTTGCTTCTGGCCCACAGAAGCTAAAGGCATCTCTTCATTCAGGCAGCTACTGGATTCTGAGGTTGAAGAGCCCAAGGTCGATAAATAAAATGGCACAGTCCTGATGTTACCAAACCACACGGCGGGCCATTAACTCAAGTCCGTTTAAAGTCCCAAGGTCAGCAGAGCATGGCAAGCTGCTGAACAACAACATGGCTACATGCAGGGTTCAAGCGTGCCATAAGGTAGATATCATTCCCCAAGCTGTTTCTTGTGTACGAGAAGCAGACCATATATCCACAGGCAGCTACTCAGCTGCTCACAGTAGATTCCACCATGGAGTTCATTACCAGTCTCATCATGGGGAATACTACATCCACCTGTCCAGCCACTCAAGTAGGTGCAGCCCAGTTGACACACAAACTCTTCAGCACCACAACTTGAATCTCAGTTTTTTTGTTAAATTTGCCAGTGGTTTGTCAATTTTATTGATCTTTTCAAAAAACCAACTTCTGGTCTTGTTGATTTTTTCTATAGCCCTTCTAT
>NW_006921647.1:9243703-9249876 GCF_000298275.1 Orycteropus afer afer | reverse complement strand
TCCAAGATTATCTTCTGTGTCTGTGTTAATTGGTTTCCCTTTTCTTTGTTGAAGAGGGTCTGTGCAATCCTTCTGCCTAGTCCGCCATCTTGCCCCGCCTGAATCTCAGTTTTTTTTAAAAAAAACAAGACTTTTCACTGAAAAAGGTAATGCCTTTTATAGCCTACAACTCTCTATCCCCAAGAAAAAAGGAGGTTGTGAAGCTTTATTTGTCATTATTAATGTGGATTACTTCCCAAGAGACTCCCGTAGTGCCCACCAATTGCCTTTGAGTCAGCTGCAACTCATGGTGACCCCAACTCATGTATCAGAGTAGAATTTTGCTCCATAGGGTTTTCAGGCACTGATTTTTCAAAAGTAGATTGCCAGGCCTTTCTTCTGAGGCACCTGTGGGTGGACTCAAACCTCCAACCTTTTGTTAACAGCCCAGCATGTTAACCATTTGCACCACCCAGGGAATTCAGGTCCCAGGGTATTATTACTTAAATGATGGCTCCCTATAGTGGCACTGGATTCTAAATGCAACCCTAAGAGTAACTTATACCTCCATCCTCTGAGGACTCTCTTATTCAACAGTGTTTTACAAGGTGGTCAGTGCTGGGTCTGTCAGCATTGGAATTGATGACTCTATTCTCTGTCCCATTCACTAGCATTCTGCATCCTTTCTTTCAACATGCAGTCATACGGGAAAGCAGAAGGAAAGCAAGGCTTTTCCTTGGAAGGAAGGTTGGGAAGTCTACTTCCATAGTGATACCACCTCGGAAACCAAAGGAGGGGTTGCTATGAGTCAGATCCGACTGGACGGCAAACACAACAATAACAACAGCTCCTGCTTTTATTTGTTGCTCAACATTGTATGCTGTCTTCTTAAGGGGAAAATTTTTTCTTCTTCTTTTTTAAGGCATACCCTTCCGGTGCACTAACCAGAATGTTTTGGATGCTGATGTACTTGAAATTTTAGATTTTGACCAGTGGCTTGTGGACGAGAAAGATATCCCTGCCTGAAAATGTTTCATAAAACCAAACTCACTGCCGTCAAGTCGGTTCCAAATCACAGCGACCCCTCTTTGGGTTACTAAGGCAGTATTTGTGGAAGTAGATTGCTCTTTAAAGATTTTAATGAATTGTCCTGCAATACACCTGGCGTATATAGTAGATTTATTCATAAGCTATTTTAAAGTCGTGTTCATTTTCTCCGTGCAGCCTTTTCCCATGCCAGGTGAATATTTTCTCCTCTTTGAACCATCCCCAGTTCCTCATCCCCATGATGTAATATGCTGCATTTGGTTTTTGTGTCTCCTGCTTGAGCCATGGCCTACCCTCACATGGTGGCTTTGCTTCTTTCCTTATCTGTGCACAATAGTTACTTTCATAACTGAATTTTTAAGTCCAAAAGTAGTTTTGAAGAATGCTAGGGTGAGGTATGTCCCCTCATATGGAGCTTTTGCCATTCAGTTAAGAGATGCTAAGTACAATAAACTACCACCTGTCTGTCAGTTTGTTGTATTTTGGTGGCATGCACTGTGCTATGATGTTCGAAGCTATGCCACGTGTATTTTAAATACACACAGGGTCATCTCTGATGGACAAGTTTCAGCAGAACTTCCAGACTTAGACTCTAGGAAGAAAGGCCTAGAGATCTACTTTCGAAACATAGCCAGTGAAATCCCTATGGGTCACAACAGAACATGATCTGATACAGTGATGGAAGATGAGCCCCTAGGTTGGAAGGCACTCAGAATACACAGTGGCCTCAACAGCATGTGAACGATTGTGAAAATGACACAGGACCAGGCAGTGTTCTGTTCTGTTGTTCCTGGGGTTACCATGACTTGTAGCTGACTTGATGACAACGAACAACAAGTATGATAAAAATTTTTTAAGTATGTGACCTTGACTCCCCATTAAGAAGCAGTATATTAAGAGATCATTTAAGACGTATTATATCAAATCTGCCATATGTGAAAGTTTCTTCGTGTGCATCAGTAAATCAAAAACAAGACCCACATGTCACTAAGTCAATTCTGACTCATAGCGATCCTACAGGACAGAGTACAACTACCCCATAGAGTTTCCAATGCTGTAATTTTCACGGAAGCAGACTGCCACATCTTTCTCCCATGGAAGGGCTGGTGGGTTCAAACCGCCAACCTTTTGGTTAGCAACCAAGCACTTAACCTGTGGTGCCACTAGAGCTCCTTTGTGCATCAATAATAATACTTAATATTATACATACTTGCAAGGTATTTTACTATCTTTATATATGGCAAGTATGTTTCGGAGCTTTTTATGATTATTAGACATTTGTGTCCAATTGGCTTTTATTTTTCTAGGCAATCGAGACATGGTTGTGAAGTGCTTTTTGAAGTATCCTTGTATCTTAAACTAATAAACACCACTTTATGGGCACTTAGCTGATAGATAAGTTGGACGAGCAGGCGATTCTTAATACTCCATAGCGTTTTCCATGTGTGTTTTTTAATTTGTGTGATGTTGCTGTGATACGTAAGATACTTTATAAGCTCCTTCCTACCTTTTGTTTCCAGTCCCTTACTTATCAGTTACACACACACACACACACACACACAAAATAGTGCTTTAAGAATACATTTTTACTACTTTTGAATTTCCCAGTAGAGACAATGAAATACTGCTGTGCAACAACTGGAAGATTGGGAATTTGAGGTTCTGCTCAGCAATTAGGGGATACTTCCTGGGAGCCAGGGTTCCTAGGTGGCACAAATGGTTCAGCACTCGACTACTAAATGAAAGGTTGGTATTTGGAATCCACCCAGAGGCACCTGTAGAGAAAGGCCTACAATCTGTTTCTGAAATATTATAGCCACTGAAAAACCTAATGGAGCACATTTCTACTCGAAGCCACATGGGTTGCAAGAAGTGAGGGACCAACTGGAGGGCAGCTTACAACAAGGTGTGCTTTTAATAATAGTTGACCCAGAGTGACCGGTGCTCTCCATCTTGTTCTGTCCTCCTTGAGTGCCTTTGGATGGATCATTTAGTCCTTGTGGGACTCAGGCCATTGGTCTTTCCCTCTCGGCTCTCTGATGGGAGGCTACATTTTGCATTTTTATAGGCTTATAAATTTTACAAAGCACTTGACACTTTGACAACCTTGAGGCATAGGGGAATTGTTATCTCAGTTTCATAGATGAGGCAACAGAAACATAGAGGAGTGACTCCTCAGTCATTTGCCTCATCACTGGAAAAGCCAAGGTGCTTCATTTATTTCCTTCTCCATCCTCACTGCAAAACTAGACCTCTCTCTGTGACCAAGGCCTCATGCATATATCTGCATAACAAATGGATTAAATGACATCAGTTCAAACTCTGTTCCCTAGGGTTGAAGAGGAATTGAGATTGGGGCCCTGCTTCAGATAAAACAACTTTTTACATATCTTACATTCCAATGTTCCACGTAATCTTTACTTTAGGGAGAACTTTCTGCAGCTAAAATAACTTTGAAGACTAATGAACATGAAGATTCTTATGACATTTAAACTCTAGCCTCTAGAGGCCACTGCCAATTAAAAGCTCAATGAAATTAAATAAACATGAGTAAATTGTCAACGGGAAAATTGAATTTGGCTTACAAGATTAATTTGCAGCTTTCCAAAAATATATCTGTTGGTTGAGGCCAAGTGACTTCCCAGAAGTAAAACTCCCTAATCTCTAGGTCAGTACGGAATTCCTAGTTCAAGTCCTAATTGTTGCACATTCGCTGGAATGTTGCTGCTCTTTTTCCGTCAGATGGTTTCTCCACCTCTGAATGAATATGAGTGGTTTAAAACATCCCATTGCTCTGGTTTTTTTTTGGCTCCCATAACTTCCAATATCAAGTTTAGAACGTGTAAGATAGAGAAAAGATTCCCCGTGAATATCTGCCTGTATCACCAACTCTGTCTTTCTCCTCACAGATTCACCTCCAAAACCATAAAAGGCCCCTTTCATATCCCTGTGAAAACCGAGACTCTGTCCTTGGGCCCATACTGTTCTTATGCCTGCTTCTGGCCAGGAATCCATTCACGTGCCACTTCTTTCAGGATGCCTTCATATATAACCCTTCAGCTCTGAGACTTAACCATTTGTTGTTGTTATTGTTATGTGCCGTCGAGTCAAACCCGACTCATAGCGACCCGTCCTTGGGTTTCCGAGGCAGTATCACTATGGAAGTAGGATTGCCCAACCTTCCTTCCGAGGAGTGGCTGCTGGGTAGTATCTCATTTTTACCTCCATCTCTGCCCTTAACTGGATCCTTTTACTTCAGATGCCATCTCTTTCCTTTTTAGTCTGTGACAGAGAACATCTTTCAAACATTTTTGTGTACTCCATGCTTAGAATATTGTCTAGCTCATAGGAAGGAACTGATTGATGTTTGCTAACTTGAAATTAAATCGAAATATTGTTAGGGTATGTATTTTAAGCAATATACAGACTACCTAAGTTTACTTATTTTACACATTCTGTGTTTTAGGATTATAAATACTTTACAATTCTAAGGGGTAGTCAAAATTTTTAGCTTCTCATTAAGTCTCATTTTCATATATATGTATACATAAAAGGAGCTCTGGTGGCATAGTGAATAAGGCATTTGAATGCTAACCAGAGGGTCAGTGGTTCAAACCCACCAGCTGCTCTGCAGAAGGAAGATGAGGTAATCTACCCATAAAGATTTACATCCTCAGAAACTCAATGGGGGTCTCTGAGTTGGAATTGACTCAACGGCAGTGAGTTTGGTTTTTAGTATACATATATTTGGTGGTGAATGGCCAGACTTTGTCTCACCTATTTTGATTATATTGTCAGAAGGGATCATTCCCTGGAGAAGGTCTGCTTGGTAAAGTTGGAGGGTTAGCTAAAAAGGGGAAGACTCTCAATGAAATGGATGAACAGAGTGGCTGCAATGATACGCTCATGTAATAGCAAGGATTGTGAGTATGGCGCACCACTGGGGAGTGTCTTCTGTTGTACGTAGGGTAGCTGTGGGTCAGAGCCGACTTGATGGCATCTAACAACAGCAAAAACAACAACATGTAAAACATGGAAACCTTCTTTCTTCCCTACTTACTCGATAGCTATCTTCATTATTTTACTGACTTGATGAATACTCACTTCTGTCAGGGCCCAAGTGTTGTTTGCAAATAATTTATCTAATTTAAAACTCTTGCAATAAAATGACATTTCTAGATAGAGTCCTCCATCTTTCATGTTTAAATCCTTAATTCAATGAAATGTTTCTCTTTATATATATATATTTGTCTCTGTTACCATTCTTGAGTAGTGTGTGTGTTTCTTTTTCATGGGATGCTATGAATATGAGCACCTAATTTAATAAACCAAATGATATTTCTCTCATTTTCTAAACCTTAGAAATATTTATGATGCTCGTTTGACTGCATGCAGTAGAATTTGTATGGAAGTGATAAGAAACTGAACACCACTTCAGGATTATGCCTTTGTCCTTGGGAACATCATTCTTAGAGTGAGAGTAGAATGTTGGAGGAGTTATGACTGAGGCACTCAGGTGAAGGCATTTTTGTCCTAAAAACATCAAGGATAGATTTTTCTGGTTTTAATACTAGCTTTTGGCTTAGAGGACTTACAAGGTGAAACCCAGGCATACCCACTTGCTACCTTGTAAATACGATCCCTTGTAAATCTGTGACATTTTTCCTTTTACTACAGTTTTATATTCTCCTGCCATTGATAGGATGCATGAATATTCCTTTAGCAGTGGTGAAAACTCTGCAATAAAGGTGTGATGTTTCAGAATGACGATGAAATTGTCCAACAAAAGGCAAGGAGATGCTAAAATCAAAACCTTCGTAGAAAAGTGGTTATATTTCACATAAAATACGGGATCGTTTACTACCTATCAGATTCTACGTCTTTTATGATCTGCATGACTTGGCAAACATCAATGTACAAGGATCACCAAGTAGTTTGTCACTTAAAAGGTCAGCTGGGGAGCCAAGTATAATTTCTACAGTTCTGAGAAAATAGAGGTCTGTTTATTAAAAATTGGCATTTACATTGGGGATGTACATTTCGATGTTGTTGTTGTTGTTATGTGCCGTTGAGTCGGCCCCGACTCATAGTGACCCCTCCTTGGGTTTCCGAGGCAGTATCACTATGGAAGTAGAATTGCCCAACCT
>NW_006921647.1:9235512-9243603 GCF_000298275.1 Orycteropus afer afer | reverse complement strand
CCCAACCTCCTTCCGAGGAGTGGCTGGTGGGTTTGAACCGCCAGCCTTCTGGTTAGCAGTCAAGTGCTTTAGCCACTATGCTACCAGAGCTCCTACTTAATGCTTATAACTATAAGATTTCATTTTGAGCCATGCCTCATCAGCAGATGGAGGTCCCGAAAGCTATGCTTCATCCACGTCATTAAGATTGACTCAGTTTTGAAGAGGCAGCTCTTCCATCCTCACATTTTGAATGTCTTCAGACCTGAGGGGCTCATCTTCCAGCACTGTATCAGACAGTGTTTCAGGGCTAATTCATAAAGTTTCCAGTACTGTATCAGAGAACGTTTCACTGCTATTCATAAGGTTTTCATTAGCCAGTTGAGAAGTAGATGGCCCTTTCCTTCTTCCAAGTCTGTCTTAGTCTGGAAGCTTTCTGAAACCTGTCCCCCATGGGTGACTCTGCTATCTTTGAAATACCAGTGGCATAACCTCCAGCCTCACAGCATGCTACATACAAGCCACTAGAGTATGACAAACTGACAGGTAAGTGTAAGATTACTGCCGAGAAAATCTTAGGAAGCACGATTATACTGGGAAGCACATGGGGTCACCATGATTTGGAATCAGCCTAGTGACAACAGAGTTTTTGTTTTTTGTTTTAGTCAGTTGTAGTGCTTAACCCAAGGAGCTCTGGGCGTATGTGGCCAAGGCATTTGGCTGCTAATCAAGAGATCGGCAGTTTAAACCCACCAGCTGCTCCATGGAAGAAAGATGAAGCAGTCTGCTTCTGTAAAGATTTATAGCCCTGGAAGGAAGAAAACCAAAGACACATGGAAACAATTAGTCCAAGGGACTAGTGGACCATGTGAACCTTAGCTTATTTGACCAAGAGACCACAAGAACTACATGGTGCCCAGCTACCATTGTCAGCCATTCAGAAATAGATCAGTGTAGGAGATCCTGGATAGAGTGGAAGAACAATGTAGAACCAAATTCAAAATCATAAAGACCAGGTTTTTTAGTGGTCTGATTGAGCCTGGTGAGACCCCTATGGCCCCTAGTTACCCTTCAGGTCTGTAGTTGAACTCACTCCTGTGGCTTCCAGCCAAACAATAGATAAGTATATATGGTGAATATTTAGATCAAGTAGATACACTTCTTAGAACAATCAATCATGGGAGAACCGAAGGGCAGTATTTGCACGGGGACATACCTCAGGCTGCAGGAATGTATAAGAAAGAAGGACACAGGGAAGAGGTAACTATAGGGAGGAAGTGGAAAGAGAGCTGTTACATTGTGGGGAATTACAGTCAATGTCATGAAATAAAACATGTATGAACTGCTGTATGGAAAATGAATCTGCTTTGTAAACGTTCACCCAAATCACAATAAAAAAAAATTTTAAAGAAAAAAGATTACAGCCACAGCAGGGAGTGGGGGTTGGGGGGAGATTTACAGCCTTGGAAACCCAGGGAAGGTTGCTGAGTCAGAATTGATTCAATGGCAGTGAGTTTGGTTTGAGAGTGCTTAAACATGGTACCTTTAATTCACAGTAATACAGCTTTGAGATCTGATTTATTTATGAATGACTTATTTTTATGAGGCACTCTGATGATGCCATGATTAAAGCATTTGGCTGCTAACCAAAATGTCAGTGATTCGAACCCATCAGCTGCTCTGCAAGAGGAAGATGAGGCAGTCTTGTTCCGTAAAGATTTACAGCCTTGGAAATCCTATGGGACAGTTCTACTCTGTCCTGTAACGTCATTGTGATAGTTGGAGCTGTGTGTCAACTTGGCTGGACCACAATTCTGTGTGGTTTAGCAGTTGTGATGTGGGTTACTCCCATGATGGGATCGGATGTATATGTTTTGAGCGGTCGATTCGTTGAAAGGGAGTTTGCCTAGGGATGTGGCCTGTTTCCAGCGTATTTATGGACATCTTGGTAAAAGAGCCACTCTTCTGTGGATTGGGATCCTGTTGTGCTGCCTACACCTGTCCATGAGCAAAAAATCCACCATTCGGCCTGGAGATCTTGGATTCCTCATTTGTTGGAGTCAACAGCTGGTATACTGCCTGCCAACCTTGAGTTTGTCAGCCACTGCAGCTGCATGAATCAGGAAAAGCCTCTAGCTTGACGTTTTATCCAAGAACTTGGGACTTGCCAGCTTCTATAAGTGTGTGAGCCATTTTCCTAAGATAAATTTCTCTTTCTCTATATGTATATATAAGCGTTACAGGTTTTGATTCTCTAGAGAACCCAGCCTAACACAGTCACTATGAGTCAGTTACAGTGGGATTTTAGTTTTATTTTTATGATTTTTGTTTTCTACAAAAAATGAGAGTCTGAGCTCAAAGCCATTACGCTCTGTTCCGGTTACCTAGTGCTGCTCTGACAGGAATACATACCACAAATGAGATGGCTTGAACAAATGGGTTTATTCTCTTACAGTTCAGGAGGCTAGAAGTCCAAGTTCAAAGTGCCATGCTCTAGGGGCTGGGTGAAAGCCCCTCCACCTTGGGGTCCAGCTCTCCCTCCTGCTCCCAGCCCACTGGAGCTAGAGGCGTTTCTACACTCAGACAGCTGCTGGCTGCTGAGGCCAACAAACCCAAGGTTGACAAGTAAAAAGGCACAGTCCCGATGTTACCAAACCACACGACAGGCCATTAATTTAAGTCCATCGTATATCCCAAGGTTGGCAGAGCACGGCAGGCTACTGAACAACGACACGGCTACATGCAGGCGCCAAGCATGCCATAGGCTAGAGACCATTCCCAAATCTGCTGCTTATATAGGGGAATTTTGTATATACTCAGCTTATATATACTCAGCTGCTTGTAGTAGATCCCACCATGGAGTTGATTGCCAGTCTCATCATGGGGAATAACTACCACCGGTTGCCCAGCCACTCAACCAGGCCCAGCCAAGTTGACACACAAACATAACCACCACAATTCCACCTCCTTGTCAGCTTGGCACCTGTATAGATCTTCAATGGATGGTATCTGTACAGGTCTCCTCCACTGGGTGACTCCAGTCCCCTAGTTCCTGAATGGCGACTTCACCCCCTTGGCCTGGCAGGCCTGTTCCTCTCCCTCTTGGGCAGGGCAGCCCCATCCCCTCACTCTTGGGCAGCGGCTATGGCTCCATCCCACTGGCTCACATGAACGAGCAGCCCCACACTCCAGAACCAAGTTGGTGAAGGTGTGGCTGGCTCTTTGAAACCTAGTGGGCTGTGGTGGTTCCACCCCCAAAGGCCATGGTCCTACCCTTCCAGGCTGAGGCAGCTCTGCTGGAAAACCCAGCCCAAAAAGCACTCGGCTTTCTTGCTCCATGGGCCAGCCAACTTGCTACTCCATCTCATGCTGGTCTCTTTTACCAATTAACTCCTGAAGGCAACCCACTCTGCCAGGAAGCTGCCTACACAAAGGCACCCAGGTTTCTCCTCTGTGGTCTGATAAGCCTGTTGTTGTTTAATGCCAATCTCTGGGCTCTGCTACTGCTGTCTTTCCTGCTGGTCTCTCTGCCAGTCTCTTGCCTCTGCTGTTGCTGTCTCTCCTGCCACATGCTGGGGTCTCTCTGCCAGAATCTCTGGTCAAGGACGCACTCCACTCCTGTTTCCATGTTTTAGGTCCCGTCAGAGTAGCACCTCACTCTCTCAGTACCATATTCTATTCTGGTTGCCTCGTGCCACTCTGATAGGACTATATACCACAAATGGGATGGCTTGAACAAATAGGAGTTTATTCTCTTATAGTTCAGGAGGCTAGAAGTCCAAGTTCAAAGTGCCAGGCCCTAGGGGCTGGGTGAAAGCCCCTCAACCTTGGGGTCCAGCTCTGCCTCCTGCTCCCAGCCCACTGTAGCTAGAGGTGTTTCTACACTCAAGACAGCTGCTGGCTGCTGAGGCTGACAAACCAAAGGTTGACAAGTAAAAAGGTACAGTCTTGATGTTACCAAACCACACGTCAGGCCATAAATTTAAGTCCATTGTAAATCCCAAGGTCAGCGGAGCATGGCAGGCTACTGAACAATGACATGGCTACATGCAGGTGCCAAGCATGCCATAAGCTAGATCCATTCCCAAAGCTGCTGTTTATGTAGAAGAAGCAGACCACATACCCAAAGCTACTCAGTTGCTTGTGGTAGATCCCACCATGGAGTTGATTGCCAGTCTCATCATGGGGAATAACTACCACCAGCTGCCCAGCCACTCAACCAGGCCCAGCCAAGGTGACACACAAACATAACCATCACACACTCTATTACCTAAAATATTTCTCAGTTCCTTGTCATTTTTTGCCTAAGAGCAGCTATGATTTTACTTTGGTATTGTTGTTTGGTGTACTAAATGGAATAAGAGCAAAATAATGATTCTGTCTCTCAAAATAATTATGATGACTTGGAAAGACACCTGTTGAAGATAAACTTAACATCCTAAGTTTGTAATAATACGGTACAGGGAATTTTAGCATCAGATATAATACAGAGGCCGTAGTGATAAACTTTACTTCTAAGTTAGAATTACAGTCTTTCATTTTTATTTTTAGAGGAGAAGATCATCTTTATAAAAATAAATGTGAGATTAATACCTAGTTTTGTAATACTTAAAATCATTGAAAGAAAAACATTCCTATTAAATTACAAATAGAAGAAAGCATTTCATAGAGGTAAAATTGCTACTGAGATTAATTTGTACTTTAAAAACATTGTTGCCATTATGGTGTCTTTTTAAAAAAATTATTCTTTATGCATCTGTAGTATGATTTCTATCCTTCACAGATAAATTTGTAAGATTCAGTAGCAGACTGCCAGTTAACTAGTTATATTCAAAACCAAGCCTAAGGTGTCCAGGCTTTCCAGAAGTCTTTTGAGAATCTCAGGCATGTCATTTGTGTATACAGATTGACTTGAGGTTTTCCCACAAGCCCCAGTGGAAGACGTTGTCTAACTTTTAATATCAACAATACTAGTAATGTTAATAATAACAGTACTAGGTCCAGTTGCTCTTGAGTCCATTCTGACTCATGACAACTCCATGCATGTCAGAGCAGGACTTTGCTCAGTGGCTGATTTTTTTGGAATCACCAGGTCTTTCTTTCAAAGCACCTGTAGGTGATTAGCAATCTTTGGTTAGCAGCCAAGTGCATTATCCACCCTGAGACTCTAACATACATTCATAGCTGCTACCATTTATTGAATGCTTACTGTGCACGTGGCCCCTTTTAATCATTTTACATGGGTTTTCTTACTGAATCCTTAATAATAATCCTGCAGTACAGGATCAGGAATCCAAACTACACATAACCATTCGTGTTGGGCTGCAGTGAGCACATACTTTAGTTCACCAGATAGTCTTTCTAGTGGGCCAGAAGTTTAATGTCACTCCAAAACCGAACATTGAAAGCCAAAAGAGAAGGTATTCCCATTCTCATCTCTACAGCCAGAATTATACTTGAAGCCAAACAGAATGAATATTCTCTTTAAAGAAATATTCCCAGTACACTCTCCCTTACTCAGGGGTCAGAACCCTGCACTGTGTTGAGTGACCTGTCCCTTGGTGTGATATACCACCATCCAGGCAGATTCTCACGACTGCCCAGTCATGTGTGACACTCCTGTTGTCCAGCATGTAGTCATGAAGCCCAGCTGGGCCACCCTTCATCCCTTGAGGGGTGTTGCATATGGCTTCTGCATCTTGACTCCTTCCCTTCTCTTTCCTAGGGTTCAGGATCAGACTTTTCTGACCAATTCTACTGTAACTCACAACATGAAATTAGTCTAGTCAGTGGACAGCTTTATGACCATCATGCATGCCTCCATCCTCACACATCCGTGGTGGTAGTTGACAGAATGAAAAACAAAGCAAACATATAAGCTTCGGCAACTTTACAAAAATGAATACCATATAACCTGTTCATCATTATCATAAAAGTAAAATTTCTACCAAAAATAATAATTTATGGTCAAAATGAAAACTCAGAATGCATTGCTCTTCTTCCTCTGTGTGATTGCAAGGTTCCAGGGAATGTGTGAAATGAGCTCTCCCAGGTAAAGATGTCTGTTACCATGGAAACATACTTACTAGTTTCCTGAATCCTTCAGGCTAGTTCCAGGAACATTATACTAGTGTAAAGTAAGTAAAAATAATCATAAGATTAATATCTAGCTTTGTAATAGTTACAATCCTTGAAAGAAAAGCATTCTTACCAAATTACAAATAGACCCTTCTCATCTGTAAAGTATTATATTTAGGAGTAGTGATAATACTACTTCAGAGAAGCAAAGTGACCCTTGCTTGTTGAGTCACATTCTATTCTACTAATTGAGCCTTATCTATCCATGTTACAGTTTGGGCTTGGCATCAGAGTCATTTGGGGGATTATAATTTTATTTAATCATAGTGTCTTAGTTTCTTAGTGCTGCTATTACAAATAGCACAAGCGGGTGGCTTTAATGAACAGAAGTTATGTTCTCACTGTTAGGAAGCTAGAAATCCGAATTCAGGGCACTGCCTTAAGGGAGGGTCTATCTTTTGGCTCTGGAGGGAAGGTTCTTGTCTCTTTTCAGCTTCTGTTCCTTGGTGATCTCCATGTGGGGTTCACTTATCTGTGCTTGCTTGTTTCTCTAATTTGCTCTTCTTATACCTCAAAAATGAGGTATAAGAATAAATACGAGTTTGAGACCAAGATGGCAGACTAGGCAGAAAGACTGCACAGACCCTCTTCAACAAAGAAAAGGGAAACAAATTAACACAGACAGAGAAGATAATCCTGGACCCCTGAGTCTTGAAGGGAAGGATATAGAAGTGGACTAAACCCCAACTAGCAGAAGAATTTGGATGAAAATATCAAAAAAGGAGACAGACAGAGCTTCGTCTGGCAGTGATCCTGAGCAATCCTGACAGCACAGCACAGACAGCTTGGAGATTCCCAGGTGGTGGTAGGACATGAAAATTAACCTAAAAATCAGCCCTGCTAGCCATGGACTACACGGAGGACTGCTCTGGTGGCTGCGGAAAAAAAAGGGAGAAGGTGAAGAGAAAAGCAGCCTGCGCTGTGGACTTCTGCCGGTCTGGAGGGTGCCGCCATTTTGAATGTTTAAAAGCGGCTTGACTATTTTGGATATTTAAAGAGACAGCGCTCTCACAGATTTCCTAGGGCTTAAGAACACGTTCTGCTTTCCAGCAACCCCAAGGACACTCCACACCTGCAAGACTGGAAAGGTACGACATTCCTCTTGTTACTCTTATACCCCATACCCTCTTGGTAAACGGAGGTGCAGCCATCATACCTGACTCCCACCTACCTTCTGGGCCCACAGGAACTCCATCACAGTCTGTGTGCTCAGACGGAGCCTGGGTGTCCTGCCCTGTCCTTCACCGATTTTTTTCTTCTCTTTTTTTATTTTTCTTTTTTGCTTTTTTGCTTTCTGATTTCTGCTGATTAGTTTGCTTGCATTTGTCTGTTTTAAAACAACTATTATTATTAATACTTTTGTCCTTTTTACTATTATTTTTAATCTTCCCCTCCCAGGTCCTAGATTTCAGCATTTTTTCTTTTCCCTGTTCCTGGTTGAAAAAAAAAAATTTTTTTTTTTAATTTAAGTTTTTTTTTCCCCCTTTATTCTCGTGGTTAACCCTATTCCTTGTTTTTCTTTTTGCATTTTTCCCATTTTTTTTTCCTTCATTATTCTCCTTCTCTACCTTTTTTCTCTAAGTGCCCTATCCTCAGATATTGCAGGTTTTCTTGTTTTTTCTTCTTTTTCCCTTTTTTCTTTTTTTGGTTACTGTTCCTGTGTGATTATTTGGTATGTTTTTCGTCCATGGGCTTTTAGTTTTTTGATGATTATTCAATTGTAATTTGTGTCTAACTGAGTGGGAGACAACAACAGTCCCCGTAAGACACAGCTACACCCACACATCCTGCAACTTCACTTACTGAGCGAGAGCCACTACCTCCTTCTCCACCAATGGGCCAATGATAAAAAACCACCAAGAAGACCCTGAATCACCCTTAGCTGCTCTTCACAAACAGTCAACAGCCACGATGCTTCGGAGACAATAGACCATCACAGTCTACACAAAGAAACAGGATAAAGTGGTAGAAACA
>NW_006921647.1:9200126-9232856 GCF_000298275.1 Orycteropus afer afer | reverse complement strand
CTAGCTGCCCTTCAGGTCTGGAATTGAACCCACAGCCCTGGTTTCCAGCCAAACAAAAGACAGGCGTAAGAGCTGAACATTTACCTCAAGTAGATACACTTCTTGGAGAGAACAATCATGGGAGAAGGAAGGGCTGCTTATGCACAGAGAGACAGCTCAGCAGCAGGAGTGCATGGAGGGCTGGACACAGGAAAGAGGTAACTATGGGGAGGAAGTGGGAGGGGAGCTGTTGCATTGTGGTAAACTGTGGTCAATGTCATGAGACATGAGAACTGAATGTCATGAGTATGTGAACTGCTGTATGGAAAGTGAATTTGCTCTGTAAATCTTCACCCGAATCACAATTAAAGAAAAAAAGTGATTAAATATACCTTACATTGGGAATGGCCTCATTAACATAACAAATAAAACCCTTTCTCAGATGGTATTACATCCTCAAGTATAGCAGTTAAGATTTACAACCCATATTATGGGGGGAGGGATGCAGTTCCATTCATAACATACAGTTCACTTTTTGTTATTTTTGTCTTTTAAATCTTAAGCTTCTTTATGAGACATGCCATATGTGCAGACAGGGTGAATAATTAACTTGCTTTTTCTTCCTCAAAAAGTACATTTTATGTGTACTGTTTATGTTCTTCTAATTTCTTAGTTTAAAACTAAGAATAACATCCCAAGGGATATACAGAATATTCAAGTTTACATAGTAAATGATTGTTGTTGTTATATTATACACTTAATTCCAGTATAGTTTTAAAAATTGAATGCCTAATACAGTTTAAGAAATTAAACACTTATGCAGTTTCCATATTCAAATATATTTTTGAAACTCTGAGGGAAGTATGTTTGTTTATTCAGTCTATTGGGTTTTTGCTTAATACATAATTCAGTCCTGATTCTCCTCTTCACATATACCCTCAGGGCACTTATATATCATGTACTTTGGAGATATTTATTATCTTATGTACATGTTCTTTGAGATTTTAAAAAATATATGTGGCTGGATACTGTATATGTGTCTCCCAATACATATGTATGTATCTAACTGTATTATTTCCTTCAGTGTAGAATCTCATGGTTTTTTTTTTTTTTCCTGGTGTATTTTCTTGTTATAATATTTCTTACTATGTATATTATTTTATTCCATACCCTATGATATTACACATAAATCAGACCAAACTCCCTGTCTTGGTGTTGATTTTGACTCTTAACAACTCCCATTGGGTTTCCAAGGCTATTAATCTTTACAGAAGTAGACCACCTTCTCTTTCTTCCATGGAATGACTGGTAGGTTCAAATCACTGACTTTTTGGTTAGCAGCCATAAGCTTTAACTACTACACCAGAGCTCCTTGTACTATTGCACATAGGTGGACTTAATGAAGGCTATGTGCTTCATGTGCTTCGTTTTCATTTTTAAGATTTATGTTGATTTTTCTCAGTCTCTTCATCTTTTTCTTACTCCCTGCTTGCTAAACATTCAAAAATATCACCCTTTTGTTTTAGTGCCCTCATCATCCATTTTGTGAATTTGTTCACATGTTCTGCTTCCTCTGGAACCGCTCTGTCACCACTGTCTGATTAAACGTCTCCCTGCTCCCATTCCTGACCCTTGTATCCTATTGTCAGTTAGAGTCTAGAAAAAACTTGTGGAAGTCAGGCATTATAACCTCTGTCCTCCCAGTTCTGTGTAATATGTATTCATGAACTACAGATGACACGTCTTAATCTGGTACTTTGTCCTGTATGTTTTGAAAAGAACAATAATTGATCCAATTTTGGGTCGTTACTTATTCCCGTAAAATAATGTTATGAAAGTGAATGGGCTCCATCAGAGATAGCAAACGTAGGCTGTTACATTTTGGTTCGATTCTCACTTGAATATGTTTTATGTATCATTACAAGAAAACTTGTTTTATGTTCTGCATCTGTTCAGTGATTTTGTAACAAGTTGATCTTATGTTTGGATCAACATACAAATCAAACACAATTGGTGTGAAAGCACTTAATAAATGCAATCTTGAACATTTATGCCTTGGCAAGCTCCACTAAGCTGTCTGATTGTTCATTACTTTGAGGACCCATTTATTACTGATCATATTAGCTTAACCTTGTATAAAGAATAAATTAATTGTTTCTGAACTTGTGCTGGCAATTGTTATTATTTATTTTTTTTTTTTTGAGTTCATCTAGCTTCTTTATTCTTTTTTTTTTTTTAAAAGAGCTTGTTTTACATTCAATGTTACGCATACATTTAGTTTCATTCCCCATTCACCATGTCCAACCCTAACCCAGTCTCCTTCCCTCCCTACCCTGCAACACTCCCTCTGTGCCCCTCATATTTATGCACTCCTGTTTGTCCTGCATTTCCTCAGTTTGAATGTTGGTCCTTCGGTGCCCCATGGTCTATTGCTTTAAGGGATGTATTACCATTGAGTGTGTGGGTGCAGCATCCTGGGTTGAGTGGTCTGCGTGTACATCTTCTTAACTATTGGGCTGAGAGCCCACCCCTGGGGGTGAGTTTTATTCCAGGCGCCAAATGTATTTCAGGGCCATACTATTGGGAGTCTCACCAGATTTCATCTGACCAGTAATTCTCGTCATTATTGAGTTTTTGGATTTTGTTCCACCTTTTCCCTCCCACTCTATCTAGGATCTCCAGATTTGATCCTTTCCTGAGTGGTTGGCATTGGTAGCTGGGCACCATTCAGCTCTTCTGGTCGAGGGCCATTGTGTGCTAGGGTTGATTGCTTCTAAATGCCTTTGTTTTTTTATTGTGGTTTTTTTTTTTTTCTTTTTTTTTTTTGCATTCTTCTTCACTTCTGACGCTAGGAGACCGTTAGCTGCATCTTAGATGGCTGCTTGAAAGCTTTTAAGACCCCAGTCACTACTCATCAATGTAGGATGTAGAGCAACGCATTTATGTATTTTGTTGGCTGGCAATTTTTATTGCCAGATGACAGTAAAATCTCTAAACATCATTTGTAACCTTTTTATTAAATTGTAATTCCATTTTAATCCAAAAATAGCTGTTAATCTTTTTTTAGACATGATCATAGTGAATATTTAATCAAAGTCAACCATAGTTTATTATTAATTAAGACGGCTTTGGTTTCTAATCTAGATAAACTGACTTCCGTCAAAATCTCGTATTTTCCATGTTTCAAGAATTACTTTCTTGATGGTACTCTGTTACATTGTAATTTAAGCAATGATGGATTGAAGTCACAGACTGTAATAAGAGAGACACAGTTCCGAATGGCAAGTAGCATCGAATGGCTCACATCATATTTTGTACCTCTTGGTACCCATTTCCTTTGACTGAAGCTACAACTCTTGGCCACCATCCATGAGCCAATAACTGTCTTAGTTGGTGGTCCCAGGGTACCACCATGTTTCATTTATTCTCAAAGGGAGACATGAAAGCGATAAGCTGGAGCTATCACATTGGCCACCAAACCCACTGCCATTGAGTTAGTTCCGACTCATAAACTCACTGCAGTCAAGTCTGATCTAACTCATAGTGACCTGTCTTTGGGTTTTCAAGGCTGTATCACTACAGAAATAGACTGCACAACCTTCCTTCCGAGGAACGGCTGGTGGGTTTGAACTGCCAGCCTTCTGGTTAGCAGTCAGATGCCGTAGGCACTATACTACCAGACCTCCTTATCACATTAGCCAGCTTGTGTTTATTCTATTTAAATGGTGCTCAGGCTCACCTCTTCAACTAGAAAGGAAAGAACATCTTAAAAACGAACACCAGTTTTAGTTCCTTAATCCAGACCATCCTGTCTTTTCTTTTCTTTTCATTCAGTAATGCTTATTCATCAACATTTTTCAAGAATATGTTTAAACTAAAGTGGAAAGTGGATGTTAAAAGATCCAGGTTACAAGTAACTGTACTGTGGCTTGCAATGTAATTCAGAGTGAGTCCTTCTGCCTTAGTTACAGAAACAGAAGCTATGACTTGGAAAATTATTTATCCATAGCATACCCATTTTTCATTGTATCATTTGATTTTATTGATAGAGGGTTCACTATTATTTATGTAATTTGCCCTGCAGTAAAGCTATATATGCCTCATGTCTGACTTTTGCTTCAGATTATTTCTGAATGAAGTGCCTAAAATTATGTTTTTAAATGTAGACTAGAGAATATGATTTCTAATTATGGAAAGGAATTTAATTATACAATTATGAGTATAAGCTAATGGTTTTTGTTACATAAGTGAGTTGATTTCCATCAAGATCCTACCACTGTATCTCCTGTGCAACAACTGAGGTAAGGTTTCTGGGCTTCTTGGCCTGCCTGTCCCATTAGTCTCCACTCTCCCATCCTAGTGCTATCTCTGACAACATCATTCTTTGAACTATAGCTTTCCATCTGCATAACTGCTCTGTACTTACTGTGACTTCTTAAAAAAAAAAAAAAAACTTGCTGTCAAGTTAATTCTGACTCATAGTGACCCCATGTACGTGTCTGAGTAGAACTGTGCTCCATTGAGTTTTCAGTGGCTGATTTTTCAGAAGTAGATTGCCAGGCCTTTCTTCCAGGGCATCTTTGGGTGGACTTGAACTTCCAGCCTTCTGGTTAGCAATCAATCACTTTAACCATTTGGACCATCCAGGGATTCCACTTCGAGTTTCACTGGCTTTCTATTCATTATGTAGCCTATTGCTCTTTGACTCTTGTCCTTACTGGATTCGAAAATGTTCTTGTGGACACAACCAGTGACCTCTTAGTCAACCAGATAGGATCTTTCCCATGCTTATGCTGCTCAAACTGGGAGATTTCTGAAATGCTGAATGCACCTTCCTTCCTTAATTCTCAGCCTTTGGCTTTCCATCTCTGTAATGGTGACTTTTTCTGCACACATTTTAAATGACAATGCTGCCTGTATACCCAAACCAAAAACCCTTTGCTGTTGAGTCAATTCTGACTCATCGCAGTCATATAAGACAGAATAGAACTGCCCAATAAGGATTTCCAAGGCTGTAAATCTTTACAGAAGCAGACGTAGATTGGCTAAGAGATTTGAACCACCAGCCTGCTTGTTGGCAGCAGAATGCTTTAACCACTACACCACTAGAGCTCCTTCCCCTGTACAGATCTCTTTTGTCCTTCATTTTGTGTCTCTACTTCCATGAGATTCTGTCTCTCTGTACTTCTCCTAGTCCTGCACATCTGTAATTCCATGTGAACCCTCTCCCTTCTTGTGGACTAGCCAGGCCATAAAATGCCTACATGGCCTTAAATCAGTCACTTACACTATCAGAAACTTCTAAATCATTAAAGAAATGGAAGAAGAGAATAAGAGGATCAGACTTGTGCTTTAGAAAAAACAGTTGTTATGGAGTCTGTTCTGACTCATGGTGACACCATGTGTTCAGAGTAGAACTGGGATTCATGGGGTTTTCAAGGCTGTAACCTCCCAGAAGCAGATTATCAAGCCTTTCTTCTAAGGAGCTTCTGGGTGGGTTTGAACCACCAGCCTTTCAATTAGCAGTTGCTTGCATAACCATTTGCCCCACCTGGGAAAAGCCCATCTTAATTTTCATCCATGCAGTACTCTATAGTACAGTGCGTATTAAAAATAAATAAATAAAATAATACTGAATTAAGCAAAAAAAGGTGGTGAGTATATAGCTAATGGTCTTGTAATACGAATTTTTTTAATTCTGTATTCTGTTTAAGGGAAGTTGCAGTTCTTAAATTCAACTTTATAAGAGGGTGCAGAGGGGTTTATGCAGTTAACTCAATTAAGGTAATATATAGAATAAGATATGGAAGCAAATTCCCATGTCCCTTTCCAAACATGTCAATCAACCCTGATCACAAAGTCCACAGGTGCAGTAGCTCATTATCCTGTAATTGTCACTGCTTTAACCTCTTCCAGGTGATGTGAAGTTAAAAAAAAAAAAAAATGAGTCTGAATAGCTTACTGAGGTTAACTTTTCTAACATATCTTTTCCCTGACTTTTCCATAGAATATATGTGAATGTGAGTAAGGATTCTAGTGAATTTCTTGTTCAAAATTCAGTCTGGCATCTCCACTTTCAGAAAAAAAAAAACATTTCAACCTCCCCCAGCCCTGCAGTTATTAGGTGCCGTTTCTGTTCGTAATTCTAATAAGTTGTGTGTTGCACTCAGAAATACTGTCTGCTTGCCTCCCTAGCAGGAGCATGGCTCCCTAACCACAGGAACCTTGTCATGTTTGACTCTTATTCCTACATAAGGCTGGGCTCAGTCAGCCTACCTAGTATATATTTGCTAAATGAAAGAACAGAGGTTAAGATGGAGATATTGAGTCTTAAGTACAACCTTTTTAACTTTGCATCGCTGCTTACTTATATTTCATGCTTAGATTTTTTAGTCTTTCAAGGCTTGTCTGTCAATTAAAGAAATAGATTGATTGCATAAGATGCTCCTTGGAGCAATAATATGGAAACACGTGGTTAGAAAGAGAAACTATAGTTCCACCTGTGTATCTGCAAGAAGTGCAGCAAAGCCTTCACAATTTGATATGTGTGCAACACATTTTACAGAAGCATCATAAAGGAGGTTACAGAACACCTGAGAGCAGATTCGGTCCCAGGAACAAGTAGAAAGTCATCTATTCAGACTGCAAACAAAGGTGAAATGGAAAGGTTTCTTATTATAAATGAACGATTTTCATGCTTAACCTTCTTTGCATCTGAAGGGGGGGATGGCATGAGACTAGATTAAAAGAGAATGTAGCTTTTTGCTCTCTCTTTTAGATTTTTGTAGTAACATCAAATTGATTGTAAATGGTAAACGTGTGCCTGCAGTAACTTGCTTGCAGCTTTCTATATTGCAAAACAACATTTAAGTGCTTTTGAATTAATTACTCCTCACAGTTTTTCTAAAATTCTTTATTTTTATGTTGTAGTTATGTTTTCTAAGGGGTCTGGTAGCATAGTGCCTAAGGCACTTGACTGCTAACCAGGAGGCTGACAGTTCAAACCCACCAGCCACTCCTCAGAAGGAAGGTTGGGCAATCTACTTCTGTAGTAATACTGTCTCAGAAACCCAAAAAGTGGTCGCTATGAGTCAGGTCTGACTCCACGGCAAATAACAACAACAACAACACAGTTTTTCTAAAATTCTTTATTTTTATGTTGTGTGTTTTCTAAAACTCATCGTATTTGATTGCCTTTTAAACTATTCTATAAATATTTAAAATTGTGTTTTCATATGTGAATACATCCAATCCAAATAACATTCATGAAGTAATAGTCTAAAAAGGTTCTCAAATGACATGGTTCAGTAATTTATTAAAGTATAGAAAAACAGTTTATTATGGATCATCTTTTCCTGAGAATACAGATTGAATTTTAATGAAGTAACTTTACTTGAGCCACGTCATATTATTGGCACATACTACACTGTGGATTTCCATACCAATAGTTTAAAAAAAAAAAAAAGGTCTTCTTCATTATCTGAGTGAAATGAGTCAATCACAGAAGGACAAGTAAATATTGTATTTAGTCCATTATTGTAAAAAGTCAAGGAAAGGTTTATATATGCGAGGAAATTTTCTTTGTTGGTTACCAGAGGTGGGAGGGAAGGGGAGGGAGCACTCTTAGGTAGGTAGAGACAAGTACTGATGTGGGTGAAGAGAAGGGCAGTGTACCAAAGTGATCAACATGGTGGCATTGAAGAAGACATAGAGAGGTGCATGGGAGGTACAGAAAACAAAATTGAACCCTTTTGCACATACAGTACTGCATTGTCAGTGAAGGCAAACATTGGTATATGGTTAGATAGATGGGTGGACAAGCTGAACTATAAGGTATGTCTGTGCAGGGGGAAGTGTGCCCATGACCATGTATAGGTGTGGTGTAGTAAATTACTTAGTGTGGCTTTTCTACCCTTAAGTCGTAGTAAACTCCAAGGTGGGATTTTCTATGAGCAACTGAGGAGCTCATTGCTGAAGTTGTCCACCTGGAGTATTTCTGTTGGGCATGGCACAAAACAATGTTCTGGGAGATGCCCACTCTCTCTCAGGTGCTTAGAGTTCTGATGCTATGATTGGCCACTCTGCCAAGCTCAAAAGGAGGCCTCCTGGAAGCAGAACTCTCTCTGACTGCTGGTTGAGGAAGACATTCTGCCAGAAGAGACACGCGCCCCTGAAAGAGACACGTGCTGCTGAAAGAGACGCAAGAGACATGCATTGCTGAGTGAGATACCGAGGGACCAGCACTGTTGGGAAAGAGACTGTGAGAGACTGTTGGCTGAGGGACGGTGGGCTGAAAGAGAGACTGAGCATTTTTCCTGAACTCAAATTATAGCCTGGTGCTTCCCTAATAAACCTCATAATCTGTGAGTTCTGTGTGGCCACTGCAGTGAATTATCAAACCCAGGAGAGAGGTGGTGGGTGCTCTGGGAGGAATGGTTGGAGAAAGGGCTGGAGGGAGGCAGCATGACTGGCCTGGCAGGAATAGGCCTTGGGTTACTGCTGGTAATCCTTCCTTCCTCTTGTGAGATTAGAGGAGATCAGAACATGGGGCCTCCTTGCCGTTTTTGTAATAGGGTTAGCAGACAATGTTTCTACAAGTATATTTGTATGTTCTGTAACAATTCCTGGTGTATAGTAGAGCTGACAGGGTTATAGTCACCTCTTGGCCATAGCCAGCTACCCAGAGTGAACAAATAGTTGGGCCTGTGGGCTCAGGACCATAATCGCAGGGGACATCAAGCTCAATTCGCATAACATACTACACAAAAACATTGTTCCACATCTTATGTTATAGTTGGAGCTGTGTGTCAACTTGGTTGGACCACAATTCTGTGTGGTTTAAGCAATTGTGATGGGGGTTGTTTGAATGATGGGATCAGATGTATATGTTTTGATCAGCTAATCCATTGAAAGGGAGTTTCCCTAGGGGTGTGACCTGCTTCCAGTATATTTATGGACATCCTGGGAAAAGAGACACTCTTCTGTGGATCGGGATTCTTTTGTGCTGCCTACAACTGTCCATGAGCAAACAATCCACCATTCAGCTCGGATATCTTGGGTTCATCATTTGTTGGAGTCAACAACCAGTATACTGCCTGCCAACCTTGAGATCTTCAGCCCCGGCAGCAGCATGAGTCGGGGAAAAGCCTCCAGCTTGACGTTTGATCCAAGAACTTGGGACTTGCCAGCTTCTATAAGTATGTGAGCCATTTTCCTAAGATAAATTTCTCTTTCTCTCTATATATAAGCTTTACTAATTTTGTTTCTCTAGAGAACCCAGTCTAACATTTACTACTTTGGCGAGTAGTGACTGGGATCTTAAAGGCTTGCAAGCAGCCATCTAGATGCAATGGTGGGTCTTTCCTTGTCCAGAGCAAAGAAGAGTGAAGAAAACCAAGGACGCATGGAAATGATTAGTTCAAGCAAATGGTACACCATGTGATCCTCAGTGTATACAACTATGAGACCAGAAGAACTAGATGGTGCCCGGCTACCACTGTCAACCACTCAGAGGGGGATCTCTGTAGGAGATCCTGGATAGAGGGGGAGAATAATGTGGAACAAAACTCAAAATCATTAAAAGAAAAAAAAGTGTGTGTTGGGGGGGACCAGGTTTGTTGGTCTGATAGAGCTTGATGGGAACCACTGAGACGGTGGCCCATAGCTGCCCTTCAGTTCTGGAATTGAACCCACTTCTATGGCTTCCACCCAAACAAAAGATAGGCATATGAGCTGAACATTTACATTAGGTAGATATACACCTTGGAGAGATCAATCATGGGAGAATAGAAGGACTGTGTATGCACAGGGAGACAGTTGAGGGGCAGGAGGGCATGGGAGGGAAGGACACAGGGAAGACGTAACTATGGGGAGGAAGTAGGAGGAGAGCTGTTGCATTGTGGGAAACTGCAGTCAATGTCATGAGACAAAGTGTATGTGAGCTATTGATGGAAAGTGAACTTGCTCTGTAAATTTTCACCCAAATCACAATAAAAATTAAAAAAAAAAAAAAAAAAGTCTTGTTTTCCTTCTCTTCCTCTTTCTTTCTTTCCTGAATGCCTTTCTTTAATAAGCTAGTGGAACTAGGTGCTTTGGGACATCGCTAACTTTTATATGGGGGATAAAAGTTTAAAAGATTATTCTTTCATTACTTTTACTATTTTCTTTTAATTGCTCCAGTCTCAAGTGTTACCTGAGGTTCAAGAACCAGATAATTCTTGGTTATTGTTTGTCCCAGGTATAGAAGGGAGTGTCGGCGCGGAAAAGGTGCTACAGACTCGACAATGCAAAAGCAAAGGGAAAGTTTATTTCCAAGCTCGAGCTGGGGTCTCTGCCTGGACCGACGCAGCGGTATTGGCCAAAGACCCCTTGCTCCTTTTGTTTTACATTTTTATAGGATTTTCAAGGGGCAGTTACACAAGGTGGGGCTGAACATCAATGATTGGTGCAGGGGACAAGTTCTGCTATTTGGCGGCGACTGATAGGTGCAAGCTCGGGACTTTCCAGTCTCCTGATGAAGGGGTATTCTGACTGATATTTGATTGGTTCAGGTTGGGAGTTTCGGCACTGGTGATTTCCCGTAACTGAGTCTGTTACAATAAACTGAAACTTAGGTAATAAACTGAAAATTAAGAAATAGACTTAGG
This sequence comes from Orycteropus afer afer, assembly GCF_000298275.1. Lineage (NCBI taxonomy): Eukaryota > Metazoa > Chordata > Mammalia > Tubulidentata > Orycteropodidae > Orycteropus > Orycteropus afer. Next base: position 9,222,231 of record NW_006921647.1, on the reverse strand, counting down.
CAACAAACTGAAACTTAGGCCTGCATGATCCCTTAGCTTGGTTTAAGACTGCTGTGTTTGTGGTCCTAGTATTCTACAGTTATCATCCAAAGTCTACCCTTCTTTAGTAACTAGTGATCTTGGGCAAGGTGTTTAACTTCTATAAACCTCTGTTGTCTCAGCGTTGTATGGATTTAAATGAGAAGATGGATGTAGAGCAATTGGTATATCTAGGAGGTACTTAAATTTGTTGCTTTGATGGCCCGGTTTTTAGTGCATCACAAACAATTGTAAAAAATAGTAATATATGAAAGGAAGATGGGGCAATCTACTTCCATAGTGATACTGCCTTGGAAACCCAAGGAGTGGTCGCTATGAGTTGGGGCCGACTCGATGGCACATAACAACAACAACATGAAAAACTTAATAAAATTACCCCTTCATTGAGTTATTTTTCACTTTTTTAATTTTTCCTATATTCGGGTACCTTTTCATTTTCTTTTTTATTGTGCTTTAGGTGCAGGTTTACAGAGCAGAGTTTGTTTGACATTCAACATTACATGTACATTTAGTTTCACTCCCCATTTACCATCCCCAACCCTAACCCATTCTCCTCCCCTCCCTGCGCAGTAACCCCCCCACCCCAGCCCCTCATAGTTACATACTCCTGTGTGTCCTGACATTTCCTCCGTGTGAATGTTGTCCCTCTGTGCCCCATAGTCAATTGCTCCAAGGGATACGTTTCCGTAGAGTATATGAGTTCATCTCTCTGGGTTGAGTGGGCTGCATGTACATCTTCTTTACTATTAGGCTGAGAGCCAGCCCCTGAAAGTGAGCTTTATTGCAGGCCCAGAGTGTATCCCAGGGCCATAGTATTGGGGGTCTCACCAGACTCCATCCGACCAGTACTTCTGGTCATTATTGCGTTTTTGGATTTTGTTCCATGTTTTTTCTCCCACTCTATCCAGGATCTCCAGATTTGATCCTTTCCTGAGTGGTTGGCATTGGTAGCTGGGCATCATCTAGTTCTTCTGGTCTCAAGGGCCATTGTGTCCTAGGGCTGATTGCTTCCAAATGCCTTTTTTTTTTTTCCCCCCCCTGCACTCTTCTTTGCTTTGTACAATAGGAGACCAATAGCTGCATCTTAACTGGCCACTTGAAAGCTTTTAAGACTCCAGTCACTACTCACCAGTCTAGGATGAGGAAGAAGACTTTTATGTATTTTGTTGTGCCAGTTGAGTCTGGTGTCCCCCCAGTACTATGGTCCTGAGACTGTAGATCTGTTGGATCTCTCTCCCACAGTGTCTGGCTGTCTATGAGGAATTACTGTGTCTGTCTTCTGTTGTTTCTGTAAGAATTGCAGGTACTTTGTATCACTGGTACAAGATTAGCCCCAACTGCATCTATCCTTAGTCTAGAGTGTACTCCTGTTTACTGTCAGGTGCCTTTTTCAACTCTTAGCTTATAGTGCAAAAATTTGGAATTTGGATGTTGTCCACAACATGAACAGATATGAGATGCTCTGTTGGAATCTGTAGACTTAGAACAAAAGTATCTAGTGGATTTGAATCTACCTCATCATTTCTCTTTGACACAGATAGTCTTTGCTTTCCATGGTTCCCATGTGCATGAATTTGACTTACCACATTTTAGTCTAACCAGTACCCCAATAACACACTTCGCATGTCAGTTACTACAGTATAGTAACTGCAATTACGTAAAGTACAAACTTTGCCACTAGCTCTATGGTCACAAATCACAAAGAAAATAACAGGCAATTATCCTGATTAATCATCAGTCACTTCACCGCTTTCCAAGTCTGTCACTGGTTGATCACTGGGCATCTGTTACTCACCTCACTTGCAGCAAAACATGTAGTTGTGTCACCTCCTTATTTCCCAGTGGCAAACTCACGTGACATCTTACAAAAATGGATACTGGAGAGAGATGAAAGTACAGCAGAAGAATGAAAAGTGGTAGTGCCAAAAGTGAAATTTGAATCAAATGTAGATAGAGGAGCCAGTGTGGGCTTGTGACACAGTGCCATTTAAAGGCTATGCATGTGCAGCCCGAAGAGCTTAGTGAATTTATCAGCAGAAATGAGCAAAATGGTTGTGGAGAGGGACAAAGATGTCCCAGAGGAAGTAATAAAGGCAAAAATTTCACATCAAAGGAACTCAGAGGTTTTCAGGAGACTGAAAGCACAAATGATACAATGTTGTAAGTTGATCCAAATTCAGAAGGGTAATTCCAAGTCACAGAAAAGATGTTCCATACATATCTGTTAAGGGAAGAGAAGGCAAGCACCGTTACAATTACTCTTGATAAGTTTCTACAGAGAAATTGAACACTTAAATTGTGTTTCTAATGATTTTAATTATTGTGTTCATTTCCGTATACATTTGTAATTGGCAATAAGAGTTTTGAAGGTTTTGACTAAACATTTTAAAGGTCACAAAGCAATCATAATTTTTCCTATTGATAATAAAGATAACTTTGCATGGTTTCAATTTTCACGGTTATCCTTACAGTCTGTCATTACCATGCAAAGTGAGGGGTGTTTGTAGTGCAAAATTGTCAAACAAATCTTACTGCCATTTAGATACAGTGTTACTAAAAAATTAATTCATCTATCAGCTTTAATGTATTCAACATTTTCAAGGATTTTCTTAGGCTTTTGGTTTTTCAGTGAAATATTTTTACATGAGCAAAGTTGTTTCATTGTAAAAGAAGGCCTGGCTGGTCTGCTCCATAGGGATGCAGTCAAATCACTGCATTATATGCACTAGGTTCTAGTGACCAAGCTAACTGGATTGCTAGATTAACCATCACATCAGCTGTCTCTAGGGGGTGAGAAATGTATGTACTCTTGATTATTTCATTAAGACAGCAAGCTTTGGGACTTCAGTATGTATTTTATAATATGCATGAAAAGTGTTTTGATTTTAGTAAGTCTAATTAAAATTATCTTATACATCAACCTACCTAAATACTTATAATTTAAAACCTAGAAATTGGTTGGCTTGGAATGAATGATAATAAAGCCTCTGAATTCTTTTTAATGCATCTGATCCTGTGTTGTGGTCTGTGGAAAGGAAAGGACCCCTGGCTCCAATTTTGGAGAATGTTCCCCATGCCATTAGCATGCCCTGGTGGGTTACCACATGTTCGGCTGTTCCCTGTAAGGCCTCATGCTAACAACATGCTTCATTACATATTGTAATGAAAAATCTTGTTTGGGGAGCACTAGTGTTTTTAGAGATTGGTTTGGAGAAAGAACCTGATTTAAACAGCTGAGTAAATCTGAAAGTGGGAGGGTTGACTTTGTGCACTGCCTTTTCTCTTAACTAACTTCCTCAGCAGTCATGTAGCAAGGGAATGAGTAGATTTTGTTCTTTTAGAGATGGACCCTCATTATATATATGAATTTGTATATTTTGAAAATTATATTAAAAAAGATACACATAACAAAGCATCTGCCAGTTGAACAATTTTTACTTGCACAATTCAGTGATATTGGTTACATTTATCATTTTAATCAACCATTGCCACTGTCCTGTCCCCAGTTCTACCACCGCCATTTAACAGAAACTCTATGCCCCCATGTGATTTGCATATACTTTTTCAAATAATATTTTTCATTATGTTTATCAGCTTTACAAGTAACAACTTTAATTTTTTCACTTCATTTTTGCCTGAACCTGAAGTGAAGATTACCAGAAAATATAGTTGAACCACAAGAGGACAGCAGTGAGAGTAAAGGAAGAAACCAGAGTTGTTTATTTTGAAGATCTTTGCTCATCCCCAAATCCCCTTTTTTGGGGGGGCAATCTACTTCCTTAGTGATACTGCCTCGGAAACCCGAGGAGGTATCGTTATGAGTCGGATCTGACTCAATGGCAGTGAGTTTGGTTTTTTTAAATTCATAAACAAGGGGTATTTCTGGAATGAGAAGAGGTGGCAATATGTACCTGATCCAAGACTGAGATGGGTGGGACCTTCAGAATCCTTGTTGGGCTATAGGAATGTACCCTAATTATATCACTTCAGGCGTGATCTAAGAATATGTGGGTCCCCTCCGTTGATTTTAATCCAATGGATGGCTTGGAATCTACTGCTGCTCCTCATTCAAACTCAGGCAACAGTGCCAACTGGCCTCCCAGGCTTTAGTCCTCTGCTTTGATGGTACTGGGCCTCATAAGCTGAGTTGTCTGCCCTAAAGCACAAAGCTGAAATGATACAGCCAGCATGGTTCCATGTACCCTCCTAGCTTCAGCTCCTCTTCTTCTCCCTCAACCAACCCATTTGTCCTTGTTTGGCTTTTTGTGGGTCCTGACTATGATCAGATTATTCCTTCTCCCACTGGGCTACTTTGTGACCTACAGTTAAAGAACTCTTTCTGCTCACATACTTTCTTTTAGAAAGATCAGCACAAGGCCAGTCCCTATGAGGTGGATGTTAAAGGTGTCTCAAATGTCCAACTTTTCCAAATTGTTGTACTGCTCTATCATCTCTAACATCAACTCTCTCTCTTCCCTTCAGTACTTTCCCTCCCATCGTAGTGTTCCATATTTCACTGTAACGCTCAGAACTCACAAACTGCCAAAGAAATGGCTCATGAGATGGTGGAGGCAGGAAGGCCGGCAAGTCCCAAATCCATGGGTCAGGCATAGGTCTGGAGGATTCTTCTCACGCAAGTGATTGCAGTAACTGGTGAACTCCAATCAGCAGATCAGACAGCTAGCTGTTGTCTGAAATCCAGAGGATAAATGATGCTGAACCAAATTCAGGAATGCCAAGCAAGGAAGAGAGCTAACTTTTCCTACACATTTACATATATACCCTCAAGTGAACTAAAGATGGTGACTTGAGTCACATCCTCCAGCAAGGTGTGGGACTCAAGATTTACCCCACCCTAAGTAGGCACATTGTTGTTGTTGTTGTTATGTACCATAGAGTCAGCCCCAACTCATAGTGACCCCTCCCCAACTCATAGCGACCCCTCCTTGGGTTTCCGAGGAAGTATCTCTATGGAAGTAAATTGATTGTGCAACCTTCCTTCCGAGGAAGGTTGGGCAATCTACTTCCGTAGAGGTTAGGATTTACAGCACATCACAAAATGGAGGACTAAAGCTGGAAGGGCTGTGTTAAGCAATTCACTGCGCTGCTCTTTTCCCTCCTCTGAGGAACCCAATTACTTCTTTGCTTGGGTTCCAGGAGTAATTTATCCTTGTTGTTGTTGTTGTTGTTTGCCATCGAGTCAGCCCCGACTCATAGCGACCCCTCCTTGGGTTTCCAAGGCAGTATCACTACGGAAGTAGGATTGCCCAACCTTCCTTATCCTTAATGACCGTAATTTGTTTACTGGGTGCCTATTATACATGTAGCTTTTGGCATGCATGATCTCACCTAATCAGCAACAACCCTAAGTGGTCAGGCTTACAAACTCGAATAGATGGGGAAGCTGAGGTGCAGAGTAGTGACTTGCCCAGGATGTAGCTAGGAAATAATGGAGTTTGGATTGGAACACCATTTCTTCTTTTACCTCTTTTATAGTACATCATGGGAGCTCTGAAACGTAGTGCCTAAAGCACTTGACTGCTAACCAGAAGGCTGGCGGTTCAAACCCACCAGCCACTCCTCGGAAGGAAGGTTGGGCAATCTACTTCCGTAGTGATACTGCCTCAGAAACCCAAGGAGGGATCGTTATGAGTCGGGTCTGACTCGAGGGCAAATAACGACAACAACAACATAGTACATCACACATTGCATTATTGTCTGCTGACTTCCTTTTATCTTCCCCAAAGACCAAGAACTCTTCTGTGTCATATCTGTTTGTCATTTCCACTCCCACCCCAGATCTGCAGCACCCTTTCTGGCCCACAGGCTATGCTCCATAAATAAATGTTTTCCTTAGGACCAAATGAGTAATTAAATAGAAATTTGAATCAGTTGCCAAGTAGCTACAGAGTAAGAACAGAGGCATCAGGAAAGATTAAAATCCAGTTTTACAAATTTAATGTAATATGTACAGAAAAAAAATGTTTGCTATATGAATTTGAATCTTGCATAGTGAGGATCGATGTAAATAGGGTTCTCAGTGACCCCGGGCTTAATCAGGACTTTAATTGCTTTAAACCCTTGCTGACAATTTGCCCCCACATATACTGAATTGGAATATACATTTTAACAAGATCCCTATTGAAAATGCAAATTCCCAGCAGGGACTGAAGCTGAAATGAACCGGTTTGAAGTACTGGTTTCTGTTAATGAGCATTGAAGAATGATGATTTTGTTTCCTGCTGTACTAATTCCACATGGAGTCCGTGGGTGATGCAGATAGTTAACATACTTAGCTGCTGGGTCCAAGGTTAGAGGTTCATGTTCACTCAGAGTTCACCTCCAAGGAAAAGCTTTGTGATCTACTTCTGAAAATTCAGCCATTGAAAACCCTGTGGAATGCAGTTCTACTCTGAGGTAGATAGGGTTGCATGAGTTGTACTCAAATCGTTGACAAGTTTTTTTCTTTTTAATCTTACATGGGTGCCTTTATGGCCAAGAAGTATTAGGAGGACAATTTGGGGAGGAAGACTTGTAGGTGTCTGGATGGACTTATTCTCTTCCTCAACTTTTTTCTCCAATCCTAGACAGTGGCAAAGTGCCCGGGACATTGATGGGATTTCCAAAGGGTCTGGCAGCATTCCCAATGACATGGGGAAAGCAGAGGATGTGGGTAGCCGAAGCGTCCACTCTAGCCAGAGCAAAGGAGCCTGCTGTGTTTTGTTGACCCTTACACTAAATAACACCTCACCGCCCTCATGTAATTAATCTGCCCTTCTATGCATTTAATTTATTATGAGAGTGAGTCATGCCTGGAGGCGAACAGTTTACTGTGACTTAACTCAATTTACTTAACTCTGAGGCTGTAGTGAGTGGCTCAGAAACAAAGCCAAATTGAAAATTCAGAATGTCATGCCTTATATGTGTACTGCAAGGATTCTCTGCTTCCATTACCAGAATAATTAAACCAAACCCATTATTGCTGAGTCACTTCCCACTCAGACCAACCCAGTAGGATGCAATAGAACTGCCCCATAGGATTTCCAAGGCTGTAAATCTTTATGGAAGCAGACTGCCACATCTTTCTCCCACAGAGTAGCTGCTGAGTTGGAACCACCAATCTTTTGGTTTGTAGCCGAGCACTTTAACCACTATGCCACCAGAGTTCCTTTGCTTCCATTGCTGTCTACTAACCAGTCATTAAAACACGTTGTTGTTATATGCCATGGAGTGGGACCCGACTCATAGCACCCCCTCCTTGGGTTTCCAAGGCAGTATCACTATGGAAGTAGATTGGCCAACCTTCCTTCCAAGAAGTGGCTGGTGGATTTGAACTGCCAGCCTTCTCGTTAGCAGTCAACTGCCTTAGGCACTACACTACCAGAGCTCCTAGAGAAAAAAGATTAAAGAGATTGGAGAAGCCAAAGATCTGAAGCTTCCATCCAAAAGAAGTACTCTGATTTGGGGCTCAAGAAAAAAAAAAGCCAAACTCACTTCCATTGGGTCAGATCCAATTCGTAGTGACTACTTCTTGGGTTTCTGAGGCAGTATCACTAGGGATGTAGATTGCCCAACCTTCCTTCCAAAGATTGGCTGTTGTTGTTGTTGTTATGTGCAGTCGAGTCGGACCCAACTCATAGCGACCCCTCCTTGGGTTTCCAAGCAGTATCACTATGGAAGTAGATTGCCCCATCTTCCTTCCAAGGAGTGGCTGGTGGGTTTGAACCGCCAGCCTTCTGGTTAGCAGTCAAGTGCCTTAGGCACTGTGCTACCAGAGCTCTGTTGTCTGCTTAGTATCTATTTTTGTATTTAAGTGTTTAGAATTGTTTAAGAAATTCTTCAAGATGAATGGTTATGATATTATTATACTCATTTGTTGGAGGGGAAAATGTATTTATTAGTCTAATTTGCCCCAGACCAGAAAGTACTAATACATGTTATGATTAGGGAAAGGAGAAAGAAATCTATGTTTATACAGAATAGGCTTTATTTATGACATTACTATGCATTTTGAATTACACAGGAGATAAAAGGAAAGAAACTGGCTTAGATTATTAAAATTTGAATTTCTTCTTTGGCATTATGACTTCTATGACTGATAAAATGGATTGAAATTTTAGTATTGTCATTGGAAATGTAAAACATTTGTTACACTGATGTATGCATAATCAAAATTAAATTCACTTAAGTAAAAAAAAAAAAAAAACCTACCTCACTGCCATTGAGTCAGATCAGACTCATAGCAACCCCTCCTTGGGTTTCCAAGGGGGTATCACTGTGGAAATAGATTGCCTAATTTTCCTTCTGAGGAGTGACTGGTGGGTTTAAACCATCAGCCTTCTTGTTAGCAGTCAAATTCCTTAGGCAGTATGCCACCAGAACTCCCACTTAAGTAAAGGTAACAGTATTTCAGGTAGATTTTACCTAGTAGCATTCTCATTCTTATCATTTCTTTACCATAAACCAGAACCCTCCACTAAGGCTTTTTTTTATTCTGGAAAAAATATTTCAGGACTTGATTTGGATTATCTTATCAGTCAAGTGTTCTACTTCCTTTTTGTCTTTAATGCAGATCAATGGAGATAGAAAATTAGATTAAAGGTGCCTTTTTTCTCTCAGGCTTCAAAATAATTTCCATAGAAAAGCAATTACATATTAGGCATTTGATATGTCATTTGATCAATGCTGTAAAATTGTGACAGAAAATTTAAGGAGAGGAGAGATACGGGAGGGGAGGTACTGATAGTAATTATTCCTCAAATAAAAGGTTAGTCTTTAAATAGCTACGAAAAATGTTATAGAATAGATTCCATATTACAATAAATATAAAATCTTGCTCTTAATGTTATTTTGGAACTTCTCTGAGGATATAGCATTATTTCTAATTATATAAAGTTTTTTGTTGAGAAAAGTAGTGGACTTTTGAATAAAATGAATGACTTAATCCTTATGAAAATAAGTGTTTGTATGTAATTACTATTCTTTGTGTTACTTTTTATAAACATGAAACCTTTTTCTAAATACACACATTCCTCTTTGGACCAGCCCAACTCTCATTCACCTAAAAGTTTAAAAAATATCCTGAGCTTGGAAAATGACTTTCTTGATACATTGGCACTAAAGTATATCCTTTACACCTAAGCTTTTCACTCAACAACTTACTGGTATATATTTAATGTAAATTTTTCAGTTTTAATTTTTTAGTTTTTTAACTCAGTATATTAGAAGCAGGAATTGTGAAGGCATTGAGAGATTTCTGGATAGTAGAATCATGGCAAGGCAAAGCAAGTAGCCTAGCTCCATGTGGTGCATTGAAAGTCTAAAAAGGTAGATGTGCAGAGAGATTATTTATTTATGCTATGTTAATTAATACAATGTTGTTGTTACTAATTTCTGTCAGGTCAGCTCCAACTCATTACCTAATGTACAATAGAATGAAATGGGGCCTGGTTCTGTGCCATCTTCTTGCTTATAGGCATATTGAGTCCACTGTTGCCTCCCAACCTTGTTGTTGTTGTTACTATGTGCTGTCGAGTCGGACCCTACTCATAGCACCGCTCCTTGAGTTTCCGAGGCAGTATCACTATGGAAGTAGATTGCCCAACCTTCCTTCAGAGGAGTGGCTGATGGGATTGAACTGCCAGTCTTCTGGTTAGCAGTCAAGTGCCTTAGGCACTGTGCTACCAGAGCTCCTAGGGAGGCTCATCCTCCAGTATTTTATAGGAGAGTATACTGTTGTGAGGCACAGGGTTTTCACTGGCTGATTATCAGAATTAGATCTTGAGGCCTTTCTTTGTCTTAGTCTGAAAGCTCTGCTGGAACCTGTCTACCATAGGTAACCCTACTAATACTTGAAATACCAGCATCATAGTGACACTCAAGCCATCACAGTATGGCATAGTGACAGACAGGTAGTAGAATTAATGTAATGGCCATCAGCTACCAATGAACTTTGCGTTTTTGTTAGAAGGCATGCAAATGTGTGACCACTTTTAAAAGAGTCTATCAGATCGAAGGAACAGTGGTTGGTCCTAACACTTGATGAGTGAGTGAAAGGGCATAAGCTTGTTTTCTAGATCCCCCAGGGGTACACAAACTTCTCATTCTGTGACCTTAGGAAGTAAATGCAGGATTGGATTAATGCTGTTTTTTTTTTTCAACCATTCCCTGAACACCTGGTTTATGCCAGGCATATTCTAGGCACTTTGCACGTCTTTCTTAGTTAAAATAAGTGAAACAAATCCACACATAGATATTTGTAGTTTGGATTAGTTAAGCTTAAAGCAAAAAAGCCAGTGATAAAAAATACAGTCTTGTTTTTGGAGGCTGTTCTTAATATGCAGTTGAAAATTATCATAATAATAAAGTTTAAAAATTGAAATACTTGAATTGAGAACCCAGAAATAGATCCATTTGCCTATGGGTCAGCTGATCTTTGACAGAGGGCCGAAATCCATTAAATGGGGAAGAGAATGTTTGTTTAATAGATGGTGCTGGCAAAACTGGATATCCATTTGTAGAAAAATGAAACCTCACACCATACACAAAAACGAACTCCAGATGGATCAAAGACTTAAATGTGAAACCTAAAACTATACAGTTCTTCAAGGAAAACCTATGGGCAAATTTAGGGGCCCTATATATGGCATAAATAGACTATCAAGCATAACTCAAAGTGTACAAACAGCAGAAGAGAAACCAGATGATTGGGACCTTCTAAAAATTAAATTTTTATGTGCTTCCAAAGACTTCTCCAGAAGAGTCAAAAGAGAACCTACAGATTGGGAAAAAATACTTGGTAATGAGATATCTGACAACGGACTTATCTCTAGAATTCATAGAAAACTCCAACACCTCAATAACAAAAAGACAAACAATCCAATTAAAAAATGGGCAGAAGACATGAATAGACATTTCACCAAGGAGGATATTCAAGCAGCCAAAAAACATATGAAGAAATGCTCACGAACATTAGCTATTGTTGTTGTTGTTGTTATGTGCCGTTGAGTCAGCCTCGACTCATAGCAACCCCTCCTTGGGTTTCCTAGGCGGTATCACTACAGAAATAGATTGCCCAACCTTCCTTCTGAGGAATGGCTAGGGGGTTTGAACCACCAGCCTTCTGGTTAGTAGTCCAGTGCCTTAGGCACTAAGCTACCAGAGCTCCTATCATTAGCTGTTAGAGAGATGCAAATCAAAACAACGAGATACCATTTTGCTCCAGCACTAGTAGCAAAGTTCAACAAGACAGAAAATAACAAATGCTGGTGAGGATGTAGAGAGATTGGGACTCTATACTGCTGGTGGGCCTGTAAAATGGTACAACCATTGTGGAAAGCAGTATGGTGATTCCTTCAAAAGTTGGAATTAGAAATACCATTTGACCCAGCCATTCCATTACTAGGTATATATCCTAAAGAAGGAGAGCTATGACAAGAAAAGACATGCACACCCATGTTCATCACAGAACTATTTACAATAGCCAAAAGATGGAAACAACCTAGGTGTCCATCAACTGAGGAATGGATAACCAAACTATGGTATATACACACAATGAAATACTTTGCAACGCTAAAGAATAATGTAGAATCTCAAAACACCGCATAACATGGATGAACTGGGAGGACATTATGCTGAGTGAAATAAGTCAATCACAAAAGGACAAATATTGTTTTAGGCCATTATTGTAAAAGTCAAGGAAACGTATATCTACGGAAGGAAATTTTCTTTGTTGGTTACCAGAGGGGGGAGGGGAGGGGAGGGAACAATGTTGGATAGATAGAGATAAGTATTGATTTGGTGAAGAGAAGTGCAGTATACCAAATGTAAGTGATCAATATGGTGGCATTGAGGAAGAGAAAGACATAGAATGGTACATGGGAGGTACAGACAACAAAGATGAACCCTTTTGCACATTCACTACTGCGTTGTTGGTGAAGGCAAACATGGGTATACAGGTGGATAGATGGGTGGACAGGCTGAACTAGTAGGTATGTCTATGAAGCGGGGAGTATACCCAAGAACATATATAGGATTGACAGACAGTGGTCCTATAAGTTTATGTGTATGATCTGAATTCCCAGGTATATAGTAGAGCTGACAAGGGGCAAGGTTGTAGTCACTGCTTGTCACACTCAGCTACCCAGAGGGACCGAGTAGTTGAACCTGTGGGCTCAGGACCATAGTCTCAGAGGACATCAAGCTCAATTGGCATAATATACTACACAAAACATTGTTCCACCTCCTGCTTTGGTGAGTAGCAACTGGGATCCTAAAAGTTTGCAAGCTGCCATCTAGATGCAACGATGGGTCTCTCATCGTTCAGAGCCAAGAAGAATGAAGAAAACCAAAAATTCATGGAAACAATTAGTTCTAGCAACTGGTACACCATGCAATCTGTAGCATATACAATTATGAGACCAGAAGAACTAGATGGTGCCCGGCTACCACTTGGGAAGGGGATCTCTGTAGGAGATCCTGGATAGAGAGGGAGAACAATGTGGAACAAAACTCAAAATCATTTGGAGAAAAAAAAAATGTAGGGGGACCAGGTTTGCTGGTCCTATAGAGCCTGGTGGAACCACTGAGACTATGGCCCCTAGTTGCCCTTCAGGTCTGGAATTGAACTGACACCTGTGGTTTCCAGCCAAACAAAAGACAGACATATGAGTTGAACACTTACCTCAGGTAGATACACTCCTTGGAGAGAACAGTCATGGGATAAAGAAGGGTTGCTTATGCACAAGGAGACAGCCTAGCGGGCAGGAGTGCATGGAGGGATGGACACAGGGAAGAGGTAACTATCAGGAGGAAGTGGGAGGGGAGCTATTGCATTGTGGTAAATTGTAGTCAATGTCATGAGACAGTGTATGTGAACTGCTGTATAGAAAGTGAATTTGCTCTGTAAATTTTCACCCAAATCACAGTTAAAAAAAGAAAATGGAAAAACACCCTTTGCCATATTAATCATCAGGAAAAAATGAGAAACAGGTGGAAAAGAAGAAAGAAAGAAAAAGAGTTACTAACAAGAATTTTAGAGGTGCTCTGGTGGTATAGTAGGTAAGGAATATGGCTGCTAACCAGAAGGTCAGCCACTCAAACCCACCAGCCTCTCCGTGGAAGGAAATGGGACAATCTACTTCCATAAAGATTTACAGCCTTTACATTTACAGCCTTTTCATTCGAAACCCAGTGAGGGTTGCTATGAACTAGAATCAACTTGATGGCATAGAGTTTGTTTTTTTGGTTTATCAAGAATTTACCTTATAGAATGCTTTAAAAATCCTTTTTATCTTATATATTCAGATACATAATAAATCAATAAAATAATTCAGGGTACCTATACAATTAATATAAAAGCTCAAGCTCACAATTTGGCAAGAAAAAAATTACATTAAAAAAACCTGAAATACTCATATCAACAGCTTATTTATTCGGTACCCTTTGCAAGTAAGTTCTAGTGTGTGGGGTTTGTTTTTTTTTAATCACGAACATCACCTTGTCTACCACATTTTTACACAAATAATGTACATGTTATACATTTTTGCCAGCCACACAACCTCCCTCCCCTGGTGGTATTTTTGTAAGCATGCTATGTGCCAGGTTATATGGGTAAACATGCTATTTGTGAAAAAAAATAGGCTAGACTTCCAGAATCCAAGTCATCAGAATCTGTACATTGAGCTTTTATTTATAGCTTTAGTTATGAGCCCCACTCATCTGCCAGCTAAACTTTGTGGGGGCAGTAAGCTGACTTTATAGTGGCAGTATTAGTTCAGTGGTAGAATTTTCATCTTCCATACTAGAGACTTGAGTTCAATTCCCAGCCAGTGCACCTGTTGCACAGCCACCACTCACCAGTTAGTGGAGGTTTGCATGTTTCTGTGATGCTGAACAGGTTTTGGTGGAGCTTCTACACTAAAACAGGCTAGGAAGAAAAACCTGGCAAAGAACTTATGAAAATCAGCCAGTGAAAGCCCTGTGGTTCACAACAGTCTGATCTGCAACCAATCAGAGGGATGGTGTAGACTGGACAGCGTTTTCTTCACTTGTGCATGGGGTTGCCATTGGGTCAGTCCCTGCTGACTTAACGATAATCTGGCCTTTGCACAGTATAGGGTAGTTTTGAGGGCCCACTGCATTAGGCCCCTAGGTCCCTCTGGTACACTTTGCAGCCATACTCCATGGTCACTGCAGCATCTGCCTGAGCCAGTCCTATTCCCAATGAGTGTAGCTTGCCACTAATAACTGAGAGCAATTTTAAGCCATGTGTTCTCAAGAACATTTCCATAGGAAATACCAGTTGCATCTTTCAAAGGTTCCTGCAAAATAAATAAGCAAATCTCTGACTAGGAGTCATTGATAAAGACACTCCATGGGTCTTCAGAGCTTTAATGGCATTTCATAGGTGTTCATATCAAGAACTGTTTTGAGATTCTTAGCTAATTCTAATGGTCATAACTAAAACTTAGTAAATCAAAGGAAGAAAATACCTGTCAAAAGAAAGAACAAGTCACCTCTTAGTGTTTTATCATTTTTTTAAAAGGTTGATATTCATTCATAGCTTCTAGTCCCTTAATTTTGATATTTCATATTGTAAATAACTTACCCATCTTGGCCAACAATTAATATCATCTCCAAACTAACTAAGTTTGTTCTAGTCTGGCATCACGGTCTTTAACAAGCATGCCCTAGCCCTTAAGAAGACGGAGACTTAGTAATAATTCAAAGGCTAATATATGTATAGGGAGATACGGTATTTTCCCAACTTTATTGGTGCGGTGTCAGACAGAAGCAAAAATCCCAATAGATTTCATCTACAAATTACCTTGTCCTTTTTCCGTGGAAAGAGAATATATTCCTAACAGCCATAGTTGCTTTTCTTCAAGATTCAAATGGCTTTATCTTAAAAAATTATTCTTTCTGGAAATGATATAAGAACAAATTACATATTTGTGTGATATCTCAGAATTTTCTCTGAAGACTGTATTCATGTATAAGACACAAGAAGCTATACTGGCATTCTTTTAAAGGATATTTGTCCCTGGATCTTGGTGGCCTCTGTTGGCACTGCCGACCTCTCGTTGGCCTCCGTAGCTTCACATTCCCTGGTAAAACAACTGCAGGGTCATCTCGTTGGAACCCTAGGAATGAGCTGCAAGGCTTCTCCTAGACTCAACACTAAAAAGGAATTTCCATCCTTGGTTGTCTGGATGGGTTGGGGAGGCTTTAAATATATTTGATATGAGAGAGACCAGACTACAAGGTGAAGCTATTTTAAGTGTTCAATACGAGTTCAGTGTTAACATGAGCCAGACAGAGTTATAAGCATTTTGCTTACATTAATTTATTTAATGCTCACCTAACAATAGGACATAGGTCCCTTACTGAAGGACAGTTGGGTACCAATGGTAGAGGCAATATCTAACCTAGGAGGCATGGCCCCAGAGTCCATGTGCATTGCCCACTAGTAAAAGGCAGTGTAGGAAACGGTCTCCATTGGCCTCTGAACTATAGAGTAGTTAGTGGTCTGGAGTCACTTGTTCCTCATTACAAGATAGAGTTTTTGTTTTTGTTTTGTTTTGATTATAACTGAATCATTGTAAATTCTGGGCAATTCACATTCCTCAATATCTATAACTCATCTTCACTGTTTTTCAAAATATTCTGTTGCTCGCCTACTTGTGCCTACTTCCAAGCCCCACTTCATCCAGCTTCTTGAAAACTACATTCCTGGCTGTATGTATTTTCTTTAGAATTACAAAAAGGAATTCCCTTTGCATGTAGTTTGTCAGACTAAAGAACATTATGAATATAGTATCTTTTCTAGGAAATAAATCTCTCTCATACATACATACACACTTACATACACACATACACTCCAAAACAGAGCTGGAGTCCTGTTAAAATATGTAACTTTAATAGGAGCTTCTTGGGACTTTCTCTTCCAGATGTCACTAGTATGTGGCAGATCTGTAATGATGCAGTGTGCCTTATTCATATGTTGAAGAATATATTAGACTGAGTATAATGTACAGTGGGAAAGAAAAAATATTCCTGATAAAAAGTGATATTAACAGACAGAATAGCAGAGTGATTGTGAAAAACTGTGAAGACAGAAAAACCTAGATTGGCATCCTAGCCCAGCACTGTGATTGACAAGTTCATTCACTTATTCCACAGATATTTGTAAACTTCTATGTGCAAGACACTGTTCTAGGCCTGGGAGACCCTGAGAAAAAACACACCAGTGCTGCTCCAGTGAAACTTAAATACTAGTAAGGGAGACAAAATAGGCAATAAATAAATACATCACAGTCCTGTTGGTTCTACCTTTAACATAAATATCTTATCACCTGTCTACTGACTTCCTGGTTCAAAGCCACTGGACCATTGTAATAGCCTGTTAAATGGTCCTGTGCTTCCTTTTTATTTAAAAAAAAAAAAAAACTTTATTGTGGCAAAATACATACATAATATGAAATTTGCCATGTTAACTCTTTTAAGTATATAATTTAGTGACACTAATAATGCATCACAGTGTTGCACAACCCTCACCACTATTTCTAAAACTTTTCATCAGTCCAAACAGAAGCTCTGTGCATATTAAGCAGTAACTTTCTATTCCCCCGGCTCCTAGTAACCACTAATAAACTTTCATCTCTATGAATTTGCTTAGTCTAGATATTTCATATAAGTGGGTCATATAAAATTTGTCCTTTTGTATTTTCAAGGTTTATGTATGTAGTGGCAAATGTCACAACTTCATTTCACTTTATAGCTTAGTATTATTCCATTGTATGGATAATACCACAATTTATTTATTTATTTTTATTTCTTTTTTTTTTTTTAATTTATTTATTTTTATTTTACCACATTTTATTTACCTGTTAATGTATTGATGGACACTAGGGTCATTTCTACCTTTTTGACTATTGTGAATAGTGGCACAAGTATCTGCTTGAGCCCTTGTATTTAAGTCTTTCTTCTGTATACTATGAGTGGAAAGTCTGGGTTATGTGATAATTTTACTTTTTTTGTTGTTGTTGAGTAATCACTAGAATGTTTTCCATAGCTGTTGCACCATACTACTTTCCCACCAGAAATGTATGTGGTCTCTCCACATCTTTGTCAATACTTGTTATTTTCCATTTCTCTCAAAATAGCCATCCTAGTGGGTGGGAGGGAGCTCTGGTAGCTTAGTGCCTAAGACACTTGACTGCTAACCAGAAGGCTGGCAGTTCAAACCCACCAGCCACTTCTCAGAAAGAAGATGGGTCAATCTACTTCCGTAGTGATACTGCCTTGGAAACCCAAAGAGGGGTCACTATGAGTCGGTCCGACTGGATGGTACATAACAACAACAAGAGTGGGTGGGAAGTGGCATTTCATTGTGGTTTTGCTTTGCATTTCCCTAATGACTAATGATGTTGAGTGTCTTTTTCATGTGCTTATTGGCCATTTGTATATCTTCTTTGGAGAGGTGTCTGTCCAAGTCCTTTGCCCATTTTTTTTTTTTTTAATAGAATTGTTTATCTTTTTATTTTTGAGTTGTGGGTGTTCTTTATATTTTCTGATAGTAAACCTTTATCAGACATATGATTTGCAAGTATTTTTTCCTATTGTGTAAGTTGTCTTTTCACTTTCTTGGTAATGCCCCTTGATGCACAAAGGTTTTTAATTTTTATCAAGTCCAGTTAATTTATTTTTTTCTTTTTCTCACTTGTGCTTTTGGTGTCATATCTAAGAATCCATTGCCAAATCCAAGGTCCTAAAGATTTGCCCTTATAATTTCTTCTGAAAGTTTCATATATTTAGCTTTTTTATATTTGAGTTGTTGATTGATTTTGATATAATTTTTATATATGATGGGAGGTGAGGATCCTTTACTGAGCTGAAATGGACTTCTTGTTGTTGTTGTTGTTGTTATGCGCCGTCAAGTCGGACCCGACTCATAGCGACCCCTCCTTGGGTTTCCAAGGCAGTATCACTACAGAAGTTGATTGCCCAGCCTTCCTTCCAAGAAGTGGCTGGGGGGTTTGAACCGCCAGCCTTCTGGTTAGTAGACTAGTATTGGCCATTTTGAAACAGACAATCATATGCTCTACTATGCCAGAAATCACTAATTGAAGAGGAATGGTATTACATTTATCATCACAAACAACATTTCAAGACCTATCCTGAAGTACAGTGCTGTCAGTGATAGTATAATATCTATATGCCTACAAGGAAGGCCAGTTAATGCTACAGTCATACCTCAGAAAGATATTACAGGTTCAGTTCCAGACCACTGCAGTGAAACAAATGTCACAGTAAAGAGAGTCATGTGAATTTTTGGTTTCCCAGAGAATGCAAAACTGTACTATAAAGTCTATAAAGTGCACAATAGCATTATGAAAAAGTTTGAAATATTGTGGGAATTACCAAAATGTGACCCAAAGACAAGAAGTGAGCACTTGCTGCTGAAAAATTGGCGCCAGTGGACTTTCTTCAGTGCAGGGTTGCATAAACCTTCAATTTTTTTTTTTTTTTTTTTTTTAAACAAACAGTATCTACAAAGTACAGTGAAGCAAAACACAATAAAACAAGGCATGCCTATACTGTTACTCAGATATACACATCAACTAATGCCAAAGATGAAGAAATTGAAGATGCAAACCACACAATATCCCTTGTTCTGTTCAAATTAAACCCTCTTGATCTATGTAAAGGTTTCTTATGAGTACAATTAAATATTCTGAAATTCTCGTTCTTCGTAATGTTGTCCACAATTTGTTATGATCCACACAGTCAAATGCCTTTGTATAGTTGATAAAATCTAAGCAGCCATGTTTCTAGTATTCTCTGACATACTCAGTGATAACCATCCTTCACGTCCTCTTTTGAATCTGGCTTGAATTTCTGGCAGTTGCCTGCTATGTATTGCTGCAACCATTTTTTAATATGCTCAGTTATGTTTTACTTGTGTGTGATATTAATGATATTGTTCATAATTTCTGCATTCCATTGGATCACTTTTCTTTGAAATGGGCACAAATATGGATCTCTTCCAGTCAGTTGGCCAGATGGCTGTTTGTCTTCCAAATTTCTTGGCATAGACAAGTGAGTACTTCCAGCGTTACATCCATTTTTTAAAATATTTTAACTGTGCTGTGCAATGAATTACTTAATATGACCCTTCTAGTCATAGTCTTTGTAACTCCCACCAGATGGCTGGGTGGGATAATGCAAATGTGAGGTACTTATGGCTCACTAAGGAGATAAGATAACCTGTTAATAATGTAAATAAGGTACATGGTACCCTTGTGGGGGTGGGACCATGCAGTCAAGGATGCAGTTAAGGTACATAGAACCAAACGTGGGGATTGGGCAGTTTTGCTATCCTACTAGGCTTAAAATGAGCCAACCCAAAGGCAGAAAGAAGGCCCTCACCACCGTCAAGAAAGAAGAGTCAGGAGTGAAGTGCATCCTTTGGATCTGAGATCCCTATGCTGAACCTCCTCAATGCAGGAGACACAGAACTGCTGTGACACCAGAGATGGTGAGAGATCACAAGAAGCAGCAGCAAAGAAATGGCAGCAGACACAGTAGAACCAAGAGACCAGCATGAGACAGAGCGGTGTGCTTCCCAGCCCATGGAATGAGAAAGCTGAGTACCTTCAGGCAGGAAGCTTGAAAGTTGAGTGCCCTATGTCAGGAGGCTTGCTGGCAAAATGGGGTGCCTCTGTGGGCACCTAGTAGCCAAGTAAAACAGCTGTGTAACACATGCCCAAGCAGGGCAGAGATCAAGGGGCCACAGGGCCAAGAGGCTGAGGACCACAGAGCTGTGCCTGTCAGCAAGGCTGAGAAAAGGGTGTCCTGATTGAAGAACTGTATCCTGAGTCGATTGTGATCCTGGATTATAACCTGTTACTTCCCTAATAACTCCATAATTGTGAGTATTGTCTGTGAGTTCTCTATGGCCCTTGCAATGAATTACTGAACACAGCAGATAAGTAAGAAATGCCATGGTAGGGACAGTTGGTGTCAGAATTGGTAAAAAGTTTACTTGCTTTTGTCTGTTTTAAAACTACTATCATTATTAATACTTTTGTCATTTTTACTATTATTCCCCTCCCAGGTCCTACTTTTCAGCTTTTTTCTTTCCCTATTCCTGGTTGCAAAATTTTTTTCTTCTTTTTTTCTCGTGGCTAACCCAGTTACTTGTTTTTCTTTTTGCATTTTTCCCATTTTTTCTTCATAATTCTCCTTCTCTGCTTTTTTTTCTCTTATTGCCCTATCCCCGGATATTGGCAGGTGTTCTTGTTTTTTCGCTGACCTTCTTGTTTGTCTGGAGGACACAACCATTTTGATTGTTTACACATGGCAGCTATTTTGTATATTTAAAGTGACTGAGGGTGCAGCCATTTTGAATGTTTACAAGCAGCGGCCATTTTGGATATTTAAAGTGACTGAGGGTGCAGACACTTTTAATGTCTACAACTGGCAACCATTTTGGATTTTAAAGTGATAGCATTCTCATTCAGATTCCAGGGACCTAAGAATGGGCAGCAAGGCGGGAAGCAGTGAGAGGACAGAAAAGGCAAAGGTGACCAGAACAGATCGAGGAGTCAGCCACAGGGACCCAGGTGAAGACAGGGAACTCAGGCCACGCTCCACAAGGAGTGAGATAGGAAAGCAGGGAGAGGACAGAAGAGACAAAGGGGATAGGAACAGATCGAGGGTCAACTGCAGGGAGCCAGGTGAGGAGAGGGAACCCAGGCTACCCCCCACAAACAGCGTGGTGGGAAGCATGGAGAGGACAGAAAAGGCAGAGAAGACTGGAACAGATCAAGGAGTTAGCTGCAGGGATCCAAGTAAGGGTGGTTGGAGGGGTTTCCAACAGCTAAGGGAGACACACTTGTCTGCCAGTTGGTCCTACTGTGGTAACATGTTGCTGTGAGTCTTGAGGCTGTGCCACTGGTGTTTCAAACCCAGTGGGGTGCACCTATTGGTATAAGCCAGGCTTGCAGACTGAGACAGACTAGGAAGAAGGAGGCCATTCACTTCTCAAAGAATTGGCCAGGGAAAACTTTATGAATAGCAGAGAAACACTGTCTGATACATTACTGCACAAATTAATGAATAGTCCAGAAACATTGTCCAATACAGTGGAGGAAGATGAGTCATTTAGCTTAGAAAGCTCTCAGAGTAGGACTGAGAAAGAGCTGCATTATCAGAGTAAAATCAGCCTTACTCATATGAATAAAGTAAACCTTTTGAGACCTCCATTTGCTGACGTGGCATCACTTGAATTAAGGAGAAATAGTGGCAAACATCCATTAATAATTGGGACATGGAATGTACAAAGTATGAATCTGGGAAAATTGGAAGTTGTCAAAAATGAAATGGAACGCATAAAGATTGATATCCTAGGCATTAGTGAGCTGAAATGGACTCGTTTTGGCCATTTTGAATCAGAAAACCTTATGATCTACTATCCTGAGAATAACAGTTTAAAGAGGAATGGCATGGCATTCATCATCACAAAGGATGTTTCAAGATCTGTCCTGAAGTACAGTGCTGTCAGTGATGGGATAATAGCCATACACCTACAAGGAAGACCCGTTAATATGACTATTATTCAAATTTATACACCAACCACCAAAGCCAAAGATGAGGAAATTGAAGATTTTTATCAACTTTTACAGTTTGAAATTGACCAAACTTGCAATCAAGATGTGTTAATTGTCACTGGTGACTGGAATGCAAAAGTTGGAAACAAAGAAGAATCACCGGTAGTTGGAAAATTTGGCTTTGGTGACAGAAGTAATGCTGGAACTCCTATGGTAGAATTTTGCAAGACCAATGACTTGTTCATTGCAAACACCTTTTTTAACAACACAAATGGCAGCTGTACACATGAACTTCACCAGATGGAACACACAGGAATCAGATTGACTACATCTGTGGCAAGAAGCAATGGAAAAGCTCAATCTCTTCAGCCAAAACCAGGCCAGGAGCTGATTGTGGAACAGACCATCAACTGCTCATATGCAAGTTCAACTTGAAGTTAAAGACAATTAAA
>NW_006921647.1:9197676-9199011 GCF_000298275.1 Orycteropus afer afer | reverse complement strand
ACTCATGAGGAACCTGTACCTTGACCAGGAGGCTGTCGTTCAAATGGAACAAGGGGACACTGCATGGTTTAAAATCAGGAAGGGAATACGTCAGGGTTGTATCCTTTCTCCACATTTATTCAATCTATATGCTGAGCAAATAATCCAAGAAGCAGACTATATGAAGAAAAATGCATCAGGATTGGAGGTAGAAGCATTAACAACCTGAGATACACTGATGATACAACCTTGTTTGCTGAAAGTGAAGATGACTTGAGGTACTTACTGATGAAGATTGAGGAACACAGTCTGCAGTATGGATTACATCTCAATATAAAGAAGACAAAAATCCTCACAACTGGACCAATAAGCATCATCACGATAAATGGAGAAAAGATTGAGGTTGCCAAAGAATTCACGTTGCTTGGTTCTACAATCGAGGCCAATGGAAGCAGCAGTCAGGACATTAGACGACATGTAGCACTGGGGCAGGTCGGCTGTGAAGGAACTCTTTCAAGTGCTGAGGATCAAGGATGTCTCCTTGAGGACTAAAATGTACCTGGCACAAGCCATGGTATTTCTGGCTGCCTTGTGTGCATGTGAGAGCTGGACAATGAATAAGGAAGACCAAAGAAGAGTTGATGCTTTTGAGTTGTGGTTTTGGTGAAGAATGCTGAAGGTACCATGGACTGCCAAAAGAACTAACAGATCTGTCCCAGAGGAAGTGCAGCTAAAATGCTCCTTGAAAGCAAGGATGGTCAGACTTCATCTTACCTTCTTTGGTCATGTTGTCAGAGGGGACCATTCCCTGGAGAAGGATGTCATGCTTGGTAAGGTGGAGAGTCAATGAAAGAGGGGAAGGCCTTCGACGAAATGGATTGACATGGTGGCTTTGACAATGGGCTCAAGTATAGCAGGGATTGTGGAGCTGGCACAGGATCGGGCTGTGTTTCGTTCTGCTGTTCATGGGGTCGCTATGAGTCGGAAACGACTTGACGGCACCTAACAACATAACAACAACAACATAAATAAGCCAGCTTTTAATTATTAGACCAGATATGTTCCTTAATACTTTTAATAGTTCTGTGGAGTTGCTGGTGGGTTTGAACCGCCATCCTTCTGGTTAGCAGTCAGATGCCTTAGGCACTATGCCAACAGAGCTCTCATGACCCATTGGTAGAATAAATAAGCCTGTTTTGAATATCTTAGAGTCTTCTTCCTCCCAGACCCTGAAATTTTGATATGTTATGATAGTAAACCCAGAGATTATGAATGAATTAACAGTTAGCTTCTTACAAAAAGATAGGGAAAAAAAAAAGGTTTATCTATTGAAGGAAATTCTCTTTGTTGGTTACC
>NW_006921647.1:9158145-9196866 GCF_000298275.1 Orycteropus afer afer | reverse complement strand
GATGTGGAACAAAACTCAAAATCAGTTGGAGGAAAAAAAAAAAAAAAACATGATATGTACCAGGTTTGCTGGTCCAATAGAGCCTGATGGGACCACTGAGACTATGGCCCCTAGCTGCCCTTCAGGTCTGGAATTGAACCCATACCTGTGGTTTCCAGCCAAACAAAGTACAGGCTTGTAAGTTAAATATTTACCTCAAGTAGACACATGCTCTGGAGAGAACAATCTTGGGAGAAGGAAGGGCTACTTATGCACAGGGAGACAGCTCAGGGGACAGGGGAGTGTGGAGGGATGGACACTGGGAAGAGGTAACTATGGGGAAGAAGTCGGGGGGAGCTGTTGCATTTGGTAAACTGTGGTCAGTGACATGAGACAAAGTATATGTGAAATGCTGTATAGAAAGTGAACTTGCTTTGTAAATCTTAACCCAAATCACAATAAATAATTTTTTTAAAAAGGAAAAGTAAATAAATTAAAACAGGTATTTTGGAAAAAAAAAAAAAATCGGAAAAAGCCAACTAAATTGCCTTACTTGTTCTGTCCAGAATGTATTGCATTTCTGGCTTCTAATTCTCAATTCCTGAGGCTGTAGGATATAACAGATTGTAGAGCATCAGTAATAGTTAACTCAAACCATTTCAAGCTGCTTCTTAATTGGGGGCTGCCTCTAGGATTCCAAGCTTAGCTGCTCCCTTAAGACCTAAGAAAGCAAGCAAGAAGGCCAGGAAGAGCATTGTCTCAGGGAACCCATGGGATTGCTTAGAGCAAAGAGCATCTTTTGTGGCAGGTTTTTTTAAATAGCATTTTTGTGCAACTATCTAGAATCCCTTAAGCAGGGTGAAAAAATCAACAGTAGATAAACCAATTAGAAGTTCTAAGTGAAGTAGCTTCTCTGAGTCTGAATAAAGCAGGACGCAAGTTGAGCTACATGAAAAGAGTTGATATGATTCTAGGTGGTGCTTTCTCAGTGGCAGCTGGACACAGGTAGAAGAAATAAGAGTTTGTTTACTTTTATTCCCCAGTGTAACGATCCTTGAACCAATATTCAGAAAATGCACCAGAGAAGATTTAGAAAGGCGAAAGCTGCACAGGCCTCCGTTTTTAAGATAAGCTAAGTGCCACAACACAACTGACAAATGTGGGTCGCCACTGTAGAGGCATCCCAAACCCCCTTAACATTTCAGTTTCTTCATTGGTCAAATGACAGTGATGAGAGGCATGTAGTAAGTAGTTCAATTTCCTTGTTCAGATTCTAGCTCCACCTCTTTCTAGCATTAAGCAAAGTATTTAACATCTTTGGGCTTCAAGGAGTTCTGGTGGCATGGTGATTAAGGTCTTCAGCTGCTAACCAAAAGGTTGGAAGTTTGAACTCACCAGCTGCTCCGCAGGAGAAAACCAAAAACCAAACTCACTCAGATCAAGTCAGATCTGACTCATAGCAACTTCTCCCTGGGTTTCCGAGGCAGTGCGACTTTAGAGGTAGATTGCCCCATCTTTGAGGCAATCTGCTTCTGGAGAGGTTTACCAACTTGGAAATTGTAGGAGGTAGTTCTATTCTGTCCTATAAAAACTCACTGTGGTTGAGTCAGATCCAACTCATAGCAATCCCTTCTTGTGTTTCCAATGTGGTATCACTATGGAAGTAGATTGCCCAACCTTCCTTCTGAGGAGCAGCTTTTGGGTTTGAACTGCCAGCCTTCTGGTTAGCAGTCAAATGCCTTAGGCACTATGCCACCAGAGCTCCCATTCTGTCCTATAGAGTTGCTATAAGTCAGAATTGACTTGATGGAGGTGAGTTTTTGGTTTGGAGGCTTCAGTTTCTTCATTTGTAAAATGACAGTAATAATTTCTACCTCATGAAGTTGTTATAGGAGTTATTGTGTTATTATTTATAAAGGGCCTTTGAACAGTCTTGGCCGATGGCAAACACCATCTAAGTCTTATTCCTATAATCATTATGATGCACCTAATGAATATCTATACTATATTAATAATCTTAAGTCTATTTTTTTAAGTAGAGGCATTTTTGCAGTTTCCTCATTTAATCTGTGTTAAGCTTATAGTAAAGACTTAGGTTCCCTGTTAAATTCTTTTAGAAACCTAAGAGAGATTAAATACAAGACAGCATTTTTAAAATGGAGATCAAAAGCATCTACAGATAATTATGCAATACTGTGAAGTCTCTTGGCTTCTGAAAACTTAGTGAGAAAAATTTTGAGTAAAGACTTTGGATGTGAAAAGGTATATTCTGTGTGCGCAAATGTCATTTAAAAAACAAAAATCAAAATCTTACTGCCATTGAGTCAATTCGACTCATAGTGATCCTTCCTTGGGTTTCCGAGGTGTTATCACTATGGAAGTAGATTGCCCAGTCTTCCTTGCGAGGAGTGGCTGGTGGGTTTGAACTCCTAGCCTGGTCAGCAGTCAAATGCCTTAGGCACTATGCCACCAGAGCTCTCACAGATGTCATTAGATTTTTAAAATGTTTATCTAGTCTATTGATAATAATGCCATTTCCATAATCACAAGGGACTTCAATATCTTCCTCTTCTCTTTCTGCCTCTCTGTGCTTAACTTGTTCTGTGACTTGATTTGCCATGAATTTGATGAAGGAGCATGTTTGTCATGGAAATGCCAATCCTTGTTAGGCAGGTTGATAAGGCTAAGAAGCAAGCACCTGTTTAGTCATAAAAGCCAGGAAGCCCTGGATATACATTGACAACGAGAAGAAAAACCAGCTACATTTCAGAATATTCTCATTTCTGGTATTCTCCTCATCTCAAAAGTAGTTGTCTTTTTGGGGGTCAGGGATAGGGGACACCACATATGCTGTATCACATTAGCTGTGGTCAGTTCTTCTAGCTAGCTTAAGTGGAGTGCATTGGGGCAGATGCTTCCTTCAAAGCAGGGGCTTCTTGTGAGATTGCGCTAAGGAGAAATGCTTTTGCTCGACACACTTGTATGTTAGTTACAAGCAGGGTTGTACAGCAGCTTCAGTTATGAACATCTTCCAGGTCACATATGGGTTAAAACTCCAAAAATTCCCTTTTTAAAATTGTACTTTGAAAAATACCTTTTATGATGGATGTGGCATCAGATGTTAGTTTGGTGCAGTGCAGTGAAAATTGCTTCCTTTCTGTTGTTATTGTTAGGTGCCATCAAGTAGGCTTTCACTCATAGCCATCCTGTGTATAACAAAACAAAACACTGCCTGGTCGTGTGCCGTCCTCACAATCGTTGTCATACTTGAGCCCATCATTGCAGCCACTGTGTCAATCCATGTTGTTGAGAATTTTCCCCTTCTTTGCTCACCTCCACTTTATCAAACATGATATCCTTCTCCAGGCAATGATCCCCTCTGACAACATGGCCAGAGTAGGTGAGATGAAGTCTGCTCATCTCACTTCCAGAGGGCATTCTGGTTGCACTTCTTCCAGGACAGATTTGTTTGTTCTTCCCTTTCCTGACCTAAAAACAAGTAACAATAATAATGATAAATTTAAAAAGCCACTCAACTATATTTGTGCTTCTAGCCTTACCATTTCATTTTTAGAGTCTCATTTTAACATTGCTTATAGACATTATTATTCTCATATATTACTTTGAAACATTCAGAATTAATGTTATTCATGATTTTTCTGAACAAATGGGATAATGGTATCCTTTAGTAGCCAGGAAACAAAAGCCCTGTAAAAAATGCCCATCTGCTTGTCTTTTATCATGGGACTTGCACATAAAAAGCAGGCAGTGCCACTGACGAAATTTAGGATGCATGTTTTTCCCTCTCTTAATTTCTGTTTGGGGAAAATAGTCGTATCTTAGTTTCCTAGGGCTGCAGTAACAAAATACTGCAAAGTGAATGTCTTAAAAAAAAAAAAAAATCTATTTTCTCACAATTCTGGAGTCTAGAATTCCAAATTCTGAGTATTAGCAGGGCTGTGCTGTCTGTGTCAGGTTTTGGAGATCATTCTTCCATGTCTCTTTCAGTTACTGGTAGCCCCAGGCACTTCTTGACTTGTAGAGGAATCCTTCCATGCTGTCCTTCCTCTATGGGTGACCCTTTGCCATTTTTTCCTTTAGTAAGACACCACTCAGAAGGGATTAGGACTAGCACCCATCTAACTTTTGGTATGATTTATCTAATAATAAGATAGGAGCTCTGGTAGCATAGTGCCTAAGGCACTTGACTGCTAACCAGAAGGCTGGCGGTTCAAACCCACCAGCCACTCCTCGGAAAGTAGGTTGGGCAATCTACTTCCATAGTGATACTGCCTCAGCAACCCAAGAAGGGGTCGCTTTGAGTCAGGGCCCACTCAATGGCACATAACAACAACAACAACAACCTTAGTAAGTTGCACTGGTGGTGCAGTGCCTAAGGCATTTGACTGCTAACCAGAAGGTTGGTGGTTCAAACTCATCAGCTAGTCTGTGGAAGAAAGATGGGACAATCTACTTCCATAAAAATTTGCCACCTTGGAAACCCAATAGGGATTGCTGTGAGTCCAAACTCATTTGTCAATTTGTCATACTTTAGTGGCTTGTGTATTGTTGTGGGGCTGGAGTCTATGCTACTGGTATTTCAAATACCAGCAGGGTCACCCATGGTGGACAGGTTTCAGTGGAGCTTCCAGACTAAGACAGACTCTGAAGAAGGAAGGGGCCATCCACTTCTCAAACAATTGGCCAGTGAAAACCTTATGAATAGCAGTAAGACACTGTCAGATATATTCCTGGAAAACTTTATGAATAGCCCTGAAACATTGTCTGATACACTGCTGTCTGATACACGAGGCCCTTTTGAAGGAATTCAAAATACAACTGGGGACGATCTGCCTCCACTTTTTTTAAGTAAAGTCAATGGAGTAAAGCTTTTGGGAGCCTCATTAACTGATGGAGCATGACTCAAAATGGGAAGAAACAGCCACAAACAAGCATTAATAATAGGAACATGGAATGTACTAAGTATGAATCTAGGAAAATTGGGGGTTGTCAAAAATGAAATGGAATGCATAAAGATTGATATCCCAGGCATTAGCAGGCTGAAATGGACTATATTTGGCCATTTTGAACCAGACAACCATATGATCTACTCTGCCAGGAATGACAAGTTGAAGAGGAATGGCATGGCATTCTTCATCACAAAGAATGTTTCAAGATCTGTCCTGAAGTACAGTGCTGTAAGTGATAGGATAATATCCATACACCTACAAGAAAGACCAGTTAATACTACAATTATTCAAATTTATGGACCAACCACCAAAGCCAAAGACAAGGAAATTGAAGATTTTTACCAGCGTCTGCAGTCTGAAACTGACCAAACATGCAATCAAGATTTGTTGATGATAACTGGTGATGTTGTTGTTGTTGTTGTTATGTGCCGTTGGGTTGAACCCGACTCATAGTGATTGGAATGTAAAATTTGGAAACAGAAGAATTACTGGCAGTTGGGAAATACAGCAGTAGTGATAGAAATGACACCAGAGATAGAAGGATAGAATTTTGCAAGACTAGTGACTTACTCATTGCAAATACTTTTTTCAGTAACAAACGGTAGCCATACACATATACCTTGCCAAATGGAATACATAGGAATCAAATTGATTACTTCTATGGAAAGAGGCAATGGAGAAACTCAGTATCTTCAGCCAAAACAAGGCCAAGAGCTTACTGTGGAACAGACCATCAATTGCTCATATACAAGTTCAAGTTGAAGCTGAAGAAGATTAAATCAAGTCCACAAGAGCCAAAATATGGCCTTGATTATATCCCACCTGAATTTAGAGACCATCTGTGGAGTAGCTTTGATCCATTGAACACCAATGACAGAAAACCAGACTAATTAATTGTGGGATTACATCAAGATCATAATACATGAAGAAAGCAAAAGGTTATTACAAAGACAAAGGAACAAAAGACCAAAATGGATGTCAGAAGAAACTCTGAAACTTGATTTTGAGTAGGGAGTAGGTAAAGCAAATGGAAACAATGGCAAGATAAAAGAGCTGAACAGAAGAATTCAGAGAGCAGCTCAAGAAGACAGTCAATTACTATAATGAAATGTAGAAGGACCTGGAATTAGAAAACCAAAAGGGAAGAACAGGCTTGGCCTTTCTCGAGCTAAAAGAACTAAAGAAAAAATTTAAGCCTTGAGTTGCAATATTGAAATATTCTATGGGCAAAATATTGAATGATGCAGGAAGCATCAAAAGAAGATAGAAAGAATACACAGAGTCACTATACCAAAAAGAATTGTTCAATGTTCAACTGTTTCAGGATGTGGCATAAGATCAATAACTAGCGGTACTGAAGGAAGAAGTTGAAGCTGCATTGCAGGAACTGGCAAACAACAACACTCCAGGAATTGACAGAATACTCACCGAGATGTTTCAACAAATAGATGCCATGCTGGAGGCGCTTACTCATCTATGCCAAGAAATTTGAAAGACCGCTACCTGGCCAACTGACTGGAAAATACCCATATTTGTAACCATTCCAAAGAAAAGCAATCCAACAGAATGTGGAAATTACTGAATACCATTAATATCAAACACAAGTAAAATCTTGCTGGAGATAATTCAGAAACAGTTTCAGCAGTATATTAACTGGGAACTTTCAGAAATGCAAGTTGAATTCAGAAGAGGACGTGGATCAAGGGATATCATTGCTGATGTCAGATGGATCTTGGCTCAAAGCATAGCATACCAGAAAAATGTTTACTTTGTTTTATTGACTACGCAAAAGTATTTGACTGTGTGGATCATAGCAAATTGTGGATTACATTGAGAAGAATGGGGATTCCAGAACAGTTAATTGTGCTCATAAGGAACCTGTACATAGATCAGGAAGCTGTCGTTAAAACAGAACAAGGGGATGCTGCATGGTTTAAAATGAGGGAAGGGTGTGTGCCAGGGTTATATCCTTTCATCATACTTACTCAGTCTGTATGCTGAGCAGATAATTTGAGAAACTGGATTATATGAAGAAGAATGTGACATCAGCATTAGAGGAAAACTCATTAACAACCTGCGATATGCAGGTGACAAAACCTTGCGTAATTACTCAGTGATGAAAGTGAAGAGGACTTGAAGCACTTACTGATGAAGATTGAAGACTACAGTCTGCAATATGGATTACACCTCAACATAAACAAAAATCCTTACTACTGGACCAATAGGCAGCATCACGATAAATGGAGAAAAGATTGAAGTTCCCAAGGATTTCATATTATTTGGTTCCACAATCAGCACCAGTGGAAGAAGCAGTCAGGACATCAGACAATATATTGCACTGGACAAATCTGCTGCAAAAGACCTCTTTCAAGTGCTGAAGAGTAAAGAAATCTCTTGAAAGACTAAGGTACACTTAACCTAAGCCATGGTATTTTCAGTTGCGTCATATACATGTGAACACTGGATAATGAGTAAGGAAGACTGAAGAAAAGTTGATGTTTTTGAGTTGTGGTGTTGGCAAAGAATACTGAAAGTACTGTGGACTACCAAAAGAACTATCAAATCTGTCCTGGAAGAAGTGCAGTCAGAATACTCCTTGGAAGGGAGAATGACCAGACTTCATCTCACCTACTTTGTTGTCAGAAGGGACTGTTCTCTGGAGAAGGATATCATACTTGGTAAAGTGGAGGGTCAGTACAAAAGGGGAAGACTCTTAACAAGATGGATTGACACAGTGGCTGCAACAGTGTGCTCAGTAATAACAAGGATTGTGAGGCTAACACAGAACCGGCTGGGCAGTGTTCATTCTGTTGTACATAGGGACACTATGAGTCAGAGCTGACTTTGTGGCACCTAGCAACAACAACATGAGTTGGAATTAACCCGATGCCAGTGGGTTTGGTTTTCTTTAGCTAATAATATCTTCAAATAAAGACCATATTTCCCCAACAAGATCACATTTGCAAGCGCAGGGCTTAGGACATATTTTGTGGGGACCAGTTCTATCTGCAAGAAATGGCATGTAAAGTTCTACTTGCAATAGAAGAAGTAACATTTCCTGTAACTTGCTTCTCATTGGCAAAATGTTAAGAAGCTAGTTGAAGTACTTTCTTTACTCTTTCTTGTGGGTCTTTGTCATTTTCTTAGTACAGTGACCATGGAATGTATTCAGACAACTTTGATGACTTTAGTTCCTCTTTGCGATATATATGTTTTTACAGACATTTTTTTTTTTTAAAGGATATTTCTTCTTCTCAAGCTAGACTAGGGAAGGAGTAGATGACAGCAATTATTATTTCCAGCTGTCTGGTTCATACCATGCTTGACATTGTGCTAAGTGCTCTGTGTACTTTTTCTCATTATCATTCCTAAAACAATCTGGTGAGGCAGGTTATGATTAACGTTCTTTTACAGTCCAGAAAACCAAGGCCCAGGAATGGTTAGCTGACCTCCTTCAGGACCTTGCTGCTAGTTAAGAACAGAGCCCAGATTTAAACAAAGTTTAGCTCCCAAGTTCATACTTGCATGCACTATTTGTTCTTGAAATGAATGAAAAACCCTGCATTCCAGACTTCTGTCTCTGGTCACATTCCACAAAGGCACATAGTTTCCAACTAGAATGAAGAGGGGTAATATTCTAACTAGAATGAAGAGGGGAGGAAAGGCTGAGTATATTTAATGAAAATTACCAAGCTACATGTGCACATAAGTATTTCATCTTTGTATAAAGATATCCTGTCAGCAACATATAGTTACTATTGACCCCAACTCATGGCAACCCCACATATGTCAAAGTAGAAATGTGCTCCATAAGATTTTTTCAGTGGCTGATTTTCCAGAATTCAGTCACCAGGCTTTTTTTCTGAGGCACCTCTTGGTAATCTTGAACCTCAAACCTTTCAATTAGCAGCCAAGCATGTTAACCATTTGCCTACCCAGGGGTTCCATAAATATTACTGTCTTGTTGAATTTGTTCTAGGAGATCTTCTTTATCACTGTATCTGGGTGCTTCCCTTTCAATCTTCTTGATGTAATTTTTCATGTCTGAGTTATCTGGAAAACTGTTTATTACTGAAGAATGATGTAGCAATAAGAGTAACACTGACACCCATTACCAGTAGGAGAAATTCCATCAGGGCACCACAGGAACAACCTGGTGTTTCAGCAGGTGAACATCTCTTCTAGTAGGTTATTTTTCAGTTGGATCAAATGCTTACAGACTGCTGGCTATCACTCTAGCCCTGGCTGTCCTTCCTTCCGCTGTAGATAAGGAAAGTGCCCTTGAGCTCAAGGGAGGGAATATCCCATATGGTTGAGGTTTTGATTTATTATCCTAGAGCTATATTATAAAAAATAGCATTTTAAGTTCATGCCTCTGCAATACGTGGATTAACACTTTAGAGGGTGGATGGAATCAGAACCAACTGTGGTAGTTTTTTTGTTTTGTTTTGTTTTGTTTTCAACCAGGCACATGCCACCCCCAACCCTGCCTTCCTCAGAGTGAGGTGGGAGTTTGAGAATCCATTAGTGATTTGGATTGTCTGCCTTGAGGAGCACCACTGTGGGAGATGCTCAAGGTGAAGTTGTTTTGGAGGAATATGAAAACCAAGTTTCTCTTTGTCAATTATCCATTGCATTTGTGCACTTGAATGTTAATTATGTGCCCTGGTGATTGATACAGCAGTGGATGACACAGAAACTTAATGGCCTCACAGAACTTATCTTCCAGTGCAGGAAACATACAATGTACACATAATATTTCAGTTTGGGACAAGTTTATGAGTATAAAAAAGCATTAGAGCAGGATGGAGAGCACTGGAAGTCGAGATGCTATTTGAATGTTCTGTCTGAGGAAGTGACATTTAAGCAGGGGCCCAAATGAGGTACATGAGGGAGTCATTGACTTCTTTGAAATAAAGCATACACAGTGGGGATGGAAATCTTAGGTTTTCTCAGTGATGTAGCAACATAATGATGCCTTTCATTTTTTCCAGAGTAGGGCTTAGAAGTGTGGTAGAGTTAGTTCATCAAACTGTGTGGAAAGTTACTTGGATTTTAATCAGTATTAATTTCACCAATTCCCAGCATCTATCTGAGAATGCTCCCTGATAGAAACTTTTGATCCTAAAACAGGTGGTCTATAAACCGAAAAACTAAACACACTGCATCGAGTAGATTCTGATTCTTGGAGTTCTTGTGGCACGGTGATTAAAGCATTCAGCTACGAACGAAAAGGTCAGCAATTTGAACCAACCAATCACTCCTCAGGAGAAAGATGAGGCAGTCTGCTTCTGTAAAGATTTCCACAGCCTTGGAAGCCTTATGGGGCAGTTCTACTCTGCCATATATGGTCGCTATGAATTGGATTTAATCTGTATTGTATGTAAAATCTACAGTGATGTTTTAAACCCGTTTTGTATTGCTTTTCCCTTGAATGTCCCATGAAATATACTGTACAGGTAAAATTACATACCATTCAGATTGTTTGTAGTTTGTTACTTTTTAAGTTAATTTTTACTGTGAACAAAAAATCTGCACATTCCTTGTAGCTCATGTACTACAACCATGCCACCTTGTTTATAAAAACCTTCCTTTTTCATAGAGTTATTAATGACCACCTTTAGTCTTTCACTTTATTTACTAATATACCTAAAATCAATTTTCTTCCCCAAAAATGATGCAACATTTCTATTGTATGCCTCTGCCTCCTTTTACATACCCTCCTCCTGCATGTCTTTATCCATGGGATCATATCTGGGCCAGTTGCCCTCATGGCTTCTCAGCAGCTATTTTGTGACTTCTCCACATACTCTAAGAACACCCTTTGCTGCTGGCAGGACAATACTCTTTTTTTTTTTTTTTTTTGGAGCCCATGTCTTTTTTTCTCCCTAGGTTTATTCTCTCATCTTACTGAAGCACATCTCTAGACACTTTAAGTAAAAGTGCTCAGTAGGTATATTTTTGCATCCCTATGTGTCTGAAAGTGTCTGTATTATATGCTTGTGCTTGAAGAAGGATTGTCTGGGTATAAAACCATAGGTTAAAAGCATTTTCCCTCATAACTTTGAAGACACTGCACTACGATTTTCTGGAATCAAGTGTTGCTCTTAAGAAGTGCAGTACCATTCTGATTCCCATATAGGGCCTGGTTTGTTTTGTTTTGTTTTGTTTTTAATCTCTCTAATAGTAGTTATTTTAAAAAATAAAAAGTCCTTTCTTGACTAAATGGCAACCCCTTGTGTCTCAAGGTAGGATTGTACTCCATGGGTTTTTAGTGGTGGATTTTTCAGAAGTAGCTTCCCAGGCCTTTCTCTCTGGGTGAGATTGTATCCTTTCACCATATTTATTCAATCTGTAGGCTGAGCAAATAATCCGAGAAGCTGGACTACATGAAAAAGAACGTGGCATTAGGATTGAAGGAAGTTTCATTAACAACCTGTGATACACAGATGACACAACATTGCTTGCTGAATGTGAGAGTAACTTGGAGCACTTACTGATGAAGATTAAAGACTACAGTCTTCAGTATGGATTGCATCTCAACATAAAGAAAAAGAAAATATTCACAACTAAACTAATAAACAGCATCACAATGAATGGAGGAAAGGTTGAAGTTGTCATAAACTTCATATTACTTGGTTATACACTCAACACCAATGGAAGCAGCAGTCGAGACATCAGATGATGTATTGCATTGGGCAAATCTGTTGCAAAAGATTTCTTTCAAGTGCTGAAGAGCAAAATTACTCCTTGAAGACTAAGATGCGCCTAATCCAAGCTATGGTATTTTCAATTGCCTCATATGCATGTGAGAGCTAGACAATGAATAAGGAAGACCAAGGAAGAGTTGATGCTTTTGAGTTGTGGTACTGGCGAAGAATGCTGAAAGTACTGTGGACTGCTGAAAGAACTAACAAATCTGTCTTGGAAGAAGTGCAGCCGGAATGCTCCTTGGAAGCGAGAATGGCCATTCTTCATCTTACCTACTTTGGTCATGTTGTCGGAAGGGACCATTTTCTGGAGATATTTAAGTGGAGGGTCAATGAAAGAGGGGAAGACCTCAGTAAGATGGATTGACACGGTAGCTACAGTGATGAGCTCAGGTATAGTAGGGATTGTAAGACTGCCACAGGGACTGAGCAGTGTTTCATTCTGTTGTAAATAAGGTCACTATGAGTCGAAACAGGAGCTCTGGTAGCATAGTGCCTAAGGCACTTGACTGCTCACCAGAAGGCTGGCGGTTCAAACCCACCAGCCACTCCTCGGAAGGAAGGTTGGGCAATCTACTTCCATAGTGATACTGCCTGGGAAGCCCAAGGAGGGGTCGCTATGAGTCAGGTCTGACTTGAAGACATCTAACAACAACAACAACATTACCTATACTGGAGCCCTGTTGGTGCAGTGGTTAAGTTAGTGCACTTAGTTTCACTGCTAACTAAAATGAACCAGCAGTTTGAACCAGAAGCCTCTCCACTGGTGGATTTTTATTATCTATATTTGCCAAACCAAAAACCAAACAACTTGCTTATGAGTCAATTCCAACATAGCGACCCCTCCTTGGGTTTCCAAGGCAGTATCACTATGGAAGTAGATTGCCCAACCTTCCTTCCGAGGAATGGCTGGTGGGTTTGAACCACAGTGGTTAGCAGTCATATGCCTTAGGCACTATGCCACCAGAGCTCCCTTTATATTTACCAAACAAAAAAACCGAACAACTTGCTTATGAGTCAATTCTGACATAGGACAGAGTAGAACTGTCCCATGGTGTTTCTTTATGGAAGCAGACTGCCACACCTTTCTTCCATGGAGTAGCTGTTGAATTCCAAATGCAGACCTTTTAGCAGTAGAGAACTTTGACTACTACACTACCAAGCCTCCTGCTATATTTTTCAAACTTAAACTAAACTCACTGCCATCAAGTCAATTCCAACTCAGAGCAACCCTCATCGGGTTTCCAAGGCTGTAAATATTTACAGAACTAAACTGCCTCATCTTTCTTCTGCAGTGCACCTGGTGGGTTCTTCTGATCTTTTGGTTAGCAGCCAAATGCATTAACCACTATACCACCAGAGCTGTTTGCTATACTTAGAGTTACCCATTAGCTACAGCCAGAAAGGATACGACCAAGGAGATCCATCAGGCGAAATCTGGGAGAATTCCTGGCATGGGTTCTCCGTCATCCCCAGGGACATGGTGCTCTCTTCCTTTCATGAATGTTCTCATCAATCCAGGAGGCCCCGAAAGAGAGATAGCTCTAATGCATCAGATCCCTTAGTCATTGGGACCTCAGTGAATATGTGTGATCTATCTAGTCAGTGAATATGCAAACCTGCATCAAGCTCCCTCCCTTCCTGATTAGCAGGCTAGAGGCTCTGTAGCCCCCTATTCATGTTTACAAATGTTTCATTATTGCCTGGCTGTCTTGGAAAACAAAGAACACCTTAACCAGAGATAAAAGCCAAACCAAGTTCTTTGTCCCACACAGCTCTGTTCGGTATGTTCATGTTAACCTGGCCTCTTGTTACAGCACCAAACTCTGGCCACCCTCGTGCAGAGGGCCTGGGGGTTCTGGTGGAGGATAAAGGGAGTTGCCTAGCTTTCATATTAGGGCCAGAGGTCTCAGGCCCACCAGTGCTGTATGTGGAATTCCACGAGCACCATATTTTCAGCTTTGTTTGTAGTTCCTGTGTTCTGGCCCATCCGGTATCCAGGCCCTGCCTTTTGTGAGGTTTGTGCTGGGCAAACGCATTCACGTTTCATCAACATCCCTCACAGCAGACACTTGGATGGTAACTTCCAGTCTTCTCTTAGTTGTTCTGCTTTTCATCTATGTTATGTCTTACTTGATCTTCTTGTTCTTTTTTATTATTTCATTTCATTTTGGCAAAATTTTGAGGTTGAAAAGAGAAAACAAAAGAAATTATGCTCCTCTTTAGAACCAAAAACTACATTCGGGTTTTTTGACCACTTTCGTTATATACATTTCAACCTAGCCTGCTAGTAGAGGTCTGTTTCCTTAGCTACTATATATGATGCTACGATCTTTAGAAATCATTGTGCAGAAAACACTAAATTTTGTAATAAATGAACATGATATGGTAAGGATTTTATATACCAAACCCCAAAACCCATTGTCATTGAGTCAATTCCAACTCATAAGCAATAAAGTAGATTCATAGAGTAGAGCTGCCCCATAGAGTTTCCAAGGATATAATCTTCATGAAAGCAAACAGCCACATCTTTTTTCCATGGAGCACCTGAGTTCGAACCACCAACCTTTCAGCTGACCACTTTAACCACTGTGCCACCAGGGCTCCCTCTTATACACTGATAGCAATTATAAATTATTTGAGTAATGATGAGTTCTGCTTTATAAATTTAACTGAGAAAGAATTTATCGGTTGTGCCAGGCTTGGTTTTGCAGCTGCCTGATTGTAGGTTCTGAGATTCAATTCCTTACTGTACAGGCTTCTTCTGGAAGACAGAGTACAAGCTGATTTTTAAGTTAATTGAGAATGTATGTGCAGCCTATATGACTATGAGACCAGAAGTAGTAGATGGTGCCCAGTTACCACTGTCAACCACTCGGAGGGGCATCTATGTAGAGATCCTGGATAGAGAGGGAGAACAATGTAGAAAACTCAGAATCATTTGGAAAAAAGGGGGGGGGGGCAGGTTTGCTGGTCTGATAGAGCCTGGTGGAACCACTGAGACTATCACCCCTAGCTGCCCTTCAGGTCTGGAATTGAACCCACACCTGTGGCTTCCAGCCAAACAAAAGACAGGCATATGAGTTGAACTTGTACCTGAGGTAGATAGACTCCTTGGAGAGAACATTCGTGGGAGAAAGAAGGGGCTGTTTATGCATAGGGAGACAGCTCAGGGGGCAGGAGTGCATGGAGGGATGGACACAGAAGAGGTAACTATGGGGAGGAAATGGGAGGGGAGCTGTTGCATTGAGGTAAATTGTAGTCAGTGTCATGAGACAAAGTGTATGTGAATAGCTGTATGGAAAGTGAATTTGCTCTGTTAATTTTCACCCAAATCACAATAGTTCTAATTGATCCATTCTTGGGTTGCACTGTCTCGCAGAAATAGTGTTAAAGCCAATCAGACCAAATAAAGCCAAAAAGACTTGTTCTAAATAGAGATTAGGTCCCATATGATATTGCTCATGTTGCTCATGTAACTTTTTTTATTAGAAGTTTTCATTGTCTGGTTTATACGCCTTAAATCCCAAGAACACTGTAAGAGCCCACACATTAGTAATATGTGTATATAGAGGCAAAAGGCAAGGAGAGTGATATATTCAAACATTTCAGAGATATGCTGTGTGATTAAAAAAAAGAAAAGAAAAACTATTGTGTATCACTGATACTAGAAGATTATAGCATATTTTGTTACGGAACTTAAATTTGGAAAGTATATTTTGTTTTTTAAACTTTGCCAATCACTGCAGGTATACTTCCAATTAAATCACTGCTTAAAATATAGAATTAATGAAAAAGATAGAAAATATTAAAAATGGTGTCTCTGAGTCTTGTTCTTCCAAACATTTCAGTGATACCAGGGAATTTAAAAAGAAAAAATGTTCATTCCTTTTAAGATCGGTAAACCAAGAAGTCTGTCCAAAATCCTTTTTCTCTGATGCTGATTTTTTGAAAAAAAAAAAAACCAAAACCATTTTTAAGCACTTCAGTTTGGAATAAGAAATCATTGAATCTGTAATTGTTCTATTTAGATTATATTGAACTTTTATACGAAAATATTGAGAAACTAAAAAAACACAATGAATTTTTTGAATGTCTTTTTTTCCTTACAAACTTTCAATTTGGTATCCTCATAGGTAGGGGGATGGACATGAATACTTTCATATGATAGTGCCTGATTGACTTCAGCCATCCATGCTATATTCTGAAATATAACCAAACCAAACCAAACCGAGCTCACTGCTGTGAAGTTGATCCTGAGTCATAATGAACCTAAAGGACAGAGTAGAACTGTCCCTTGGGGTTTCCAAAGCTGTGAATCATTACAGAAGCAGATCTCCACATCTTTCTCCCACAGAGCAGCTGGTGGATTCGAACTGCTGACCTTTAGATTAGCAGCTGAGTACTTTAACCATAGTGCCACCAGGGCTATTCTGATCTATAATAAAGGAAAAAACACTTTTTTCAATACATGGTGTGGTAGTTAAGTTTGTGTGTCAACTTGGCTAGGCCTGGTTGAGTGGCTGGGCAACGGGATGTAGTTATTCCCCATAGTAAGATTGGTAATTAACTCCATTATGGAATCTATTGGAGTAGCTGAGTAGCTGCTTTAGGGATGTGGTTTTCTTCCCGTATATAAGAAGCAGCTTTGGGAATGGTCTCTAGCTTATGACACGTTTGAACCCTGCGTGTAGCTGAGTCATTGTTCAGCAACCTGCCCATTTAATTTCCAATTAAATCGTTGCTTAAAATATAGAATTAATGAAAAAGATAGAAAATATCAAATATGGTATTTCTGAGTCTTGTTCTTCCAAACCTTGCTCTGCCGATCTTGGGACTTTCAATGGACTTGAATTAATGGCCTGCTGTGTGGTTTGGTAATATCGGGACTGTGCCTTGTTGCTTGTCAACCTTGGGTTTGTCAGCCTCAGCAGCCAGCTGCTCAGTGAAGAAAAGCCTCCAGCTTCAGTGGGCTGGGAGCAGGAGGCAGAGCTGAAGCCCAGGGCTGAAGGGCTTTCACCCAGCCCTTAGAGCCTGGCACTTTGAACTCAGATTTAAAGCCTCCAGATTGTAAGAATAAATTCCTGTTTGTTAAAGCCATCCTATTTGTGGTATGTTCTTGTCAGAGTGGCACTAGGTGACCAGAACACTTGGTATCATTTTAGAATTTTGGAGAAATGTAAGAAACATAGTCCCATTTTTCTCATTTTTGAGGCCAAAGTTTGAACCTTAGGTTGTTTTCAGTATTAAAACATAAGAAATTATAAAGCCTATTTCTCTTTATAAAATTTCTTACCATCTGATAAAGCTATTGATTTCTATTGTAATTTAATCTCCTGTGTTCTTCAATCATGATAGTTAATACAGAGTCACAGAAAGTTACAAAAATAGTACAGAGTGGTCCCACATATCCTTTACCCAGTATGGTTATATCTTATACAATTACAGCACAACATCAAAGCCAAGAAATTAATATCTGTACAATGTCTGTGGATGTTGTTGTTTTGTTATTGTTGTTGTTGTAGTTGATGTCAAGTCAGCTCTGATTCATGGTGACCTTATATATAACAGAATAAAACATTGCCCTGTCCTGATTTTTAGTTATGTTTGAATGATCAGTAGTATGTTTGAATGATGGTTAGTGTGATTGAATCCATTGTTGAGGCTATTGTGTCAGTACACTCATTGAGGATTTCCCTTATTTTTCTTGGCCCTCTACTTTAGCAGGCATGACGTTCTTGTCTATCGATCGGTATATAGTTCTATGCATGAGTGATCTATTTTCTCCACATCTTCATCAGCAGTTGATGGTATCACTAGTTTTATTTATTTTTTTTTTTATTTCAAGATATTTTATTTTTAAAACAGGTCACAACACAACTCTTGGCCCTTTCTGCCACTGGACAAGCTACAAATGCTTGCTCGGCAGCTAGGTGCATTCTTTAGTAGCATGTTTGAAAAGTGAATAAAAATGCATATAAAACAAATATTCAAATAGTTTCCATAGGAACACAGATAAGTGTGACCCCATCTCCTAGTCTTCCATATTGCTGCATCTGTGCCAACCCTATTCTTATAAAGACATTTCAAAACTAGCAATAATTAAGTTAAATGTTCCCCTCCAAATCCCTTAATTCAAGCTAGACTCGCAGTTAACAGCTACAAAAATGTTATCTACACATTAATACTAGCTGAAGCACAAGTTGTTGGATGAAGTTTCATTCCACTTTCCCAAGCACAAGACACTGGCAGAGTGCTGATATCCTGCTCCTCTACTTCAGACGGGAACTCGTGGTTCTTGATTTGCTGCGTGAGTTGCCATGTTGGACCAGACATCACATAGTAGATAGTTGGCCTCTGGAACCCATTGAAAGTAGAAGCAGCGGCAACAGTGTAAGCACCCATGTTTTCAAACAGCATCCAATCACCCACCCACATGCATTTCTGGCAAGTCACAGCGCTCAACAATCCGATCAAGGCCATCACATGTCGGTCCCCATATGCTAGATGAGTAGTATTTCTCATCTGGTTTGGGTCTCTTTTGCAGAAGAGGCTTTACATGTGCATGGTCATAAAGGATGCAATTAAATGATCCCTATACGCCATCATTCACATAATACATAAAGGTTTGTTCACTAGATTCATCTTCATCATCAGAGCCTGTCTGTTCCTTTAATACAATTTTCTTGGCAATGATATTAACAGCAAGGGTGAAAGCTGATGCAACATAGTATCTGCCTGGCTCAGCTATGATTTTCACACCAGAGTCTGAGGGAAAATACTTGTCCAATGCTGGATTGATGACATTCGTGATCTCTTCAAATTTTAGCTTCACATCCTCAGATCCAGGAAAGCCACCACCAATATCAAGCAGATACATGCTGAAACCAACCTCAGTTCCCATGTCAAAGACACAGCGGGCATCAGAGATTGCTTGCACAAAGGTCTCGGGGTCAGTACAGCCACTTCCCACATGGAAACTGACACCAATGACATCAATATTTAGCTCTTTAGCACGTTCCAAAAGAAGCCTACTGGTTTTGAGCATGGCACAAAATTTAACACTAAGGTGACAGACTGCTTTGGAATCATCAGTGGCAATCCGCAAAACCAATTTTGCCTTTGGATGTGCCCTGGCAACTTTCATCAACTCGACTTCACTATCAAAAGTCATCATCTGAACTCCATTATTGGCAGCATACTTAATTTGAGATACTTGTTTACAAGAATTTACATAGATTATCCTCTCTGGAGGCACACCAAGACTCTGCACCAATTGTATTTCAGTCTTGCTAGCACAGTCAAATCCTGTCCCTATGGCAGCTAGGGTCTTCACTATAGCTCTGCTTTCATTACATTTGACTGCATAAAAGGGTGTGACACGAGGAAGAGCTTTTAACCATCTCAGATGTTTCTTTAGGATGTCTCCAAGGTCCACAACATAGAAGGCATCTTTATCATCCGAAGAAGAAACTTCATTAATTTTTTGGTCCAGAATGTCCTTGGCAGTAAAACCTTCATCAAGGAAGTGGCAATCAAACTCTTCATTACTAAAGTTATTCATGGTTTCTGGATGTTCCTATGGAAAACTAAGAGACAGAATGTAAAGAAATGACTTCCAGCTCTTCACAAAGGCAATTGTCTAGGAATTCCAAATCCCACTGAATAATAGGTTTGAACCCTTGGTGCACCAATGGAAACCTTCTTAGCGCGCATGGGCGCCGCGGGCCGGCCCCACAGAGATGCCACAGTGGGAGCGCTGAAGAGTGGCTCGGCTACTCCGGTGCTGTCCCCGCCGCCTCCGCCACGCCCAGTCAGCCGCCGGCCCGCCCGCCCGCCTCGCTCCCTTCTGCCGGAGGACCACTGGCCCGAGGTGGCGCTGGAGCTGCTGGCAGAGGGGTGGCCAGCGGCGGAGGTTGGAGGGGACTGACCACTATTTTTATTTTTAGTTGTTCTAACAGGTGTGTAGTTATAGCTCTTTGTGATCTTAATGGCTGATGATATTGAACATCTTTTCATGTGGTTATTTACCTTTCACATATCCTCTTCTGTGACATGCCTCTTCATGTCTTGTGCCCATTTTCTAATTAAATTTTTGTGTTTTTAAAGTCAAGTTTTGAGAGTTCTTTATATATTCTAAATTTGATCCTTTGTCAGATATGTGGTTTGTAAATATTTTCTTTCACTCCATAGCTTGTCTTTTCATCCTCTAAATAGCGTCTTTTACAGAGCAAAAAGTTTCTTGTTTTTTAAAAAAAAATTGATGAAGTGCAGTTTATCAATTTTTTTTTTCTTTCATGGATCATGCTTTTGGTATCATATCTAAAAACTCTTTTCCAAGCCTAAAATCATGACGATTATCTTTTGTGTCATCTCCTAAAAAAGGAGCTCTGGTGACATAATGGCATACTGCCTCAGGCACTTGACTGCTAACCAGGAGGCTGGTAGTTCAAACCCACCAGTCACTTCTTGGAAGGAAGATAGGGCAGTCTACTTCCATAGAGATACCGCCTCGGAAAACCAACGAGGGGTCACTATAATTCGAATCG
This sequence comes from Orycteropus afer afer, assembly GCF_000298275.1. Lineage (NCBI taxonomy): Eukaryota > Metazoa > Chordata > Mammalia > Tubulidentata > Orycteropodidae > Orycteropus > Orycteropus afer. The sequence goes on along the minus strand of NW_006921647.1, from coordinate 9,176,658 downwards.
ACTCAACAGCAGTGAGTTTGTTTTTGTTTAGCAGCATAGTGGTTAAGGCATTTGGCTGCTAACCAGAAGGTTGGCGGTTCAAACCTGCTAACCACTTCATGGGAAAAAGATGAGGTGGTCTGCTTCTATAAAAATTTACAGCCTTGGAAACCCAATGGGGAGGGGTGGTCACTATAAGTTGGAATTGACTCAGTGGCAGTGAGTGTGGGTTTTTTTTGTTTTTGTTTTTGGTGGGTTTTTTTTTTTTTTTTGGTTTGCTTATATCTGAAAGTTCTGCAATTTTACTTTTAACTCTGTAGTCCATTTTGAGTTTATTTTGGTTAAGGTATGACAACATATAGGTCGCGGTTCCCATTCTTGCCTATGGGGTTCCAATTGCTCCAATACTGTTTGTTGAAAAACTGTTAATGCACCATTAAGTTGTTTTGGCATCTTATCAAAATCAGTTGACTGTACTTGTGTGGGGGAGCTCTGGTGGTGTAGTGCCTTAGGCGTTTGACTGCTAACCTTCTGAGGTGTGGCCTCAGAAGGAAGATTGGGCAATCTGCTTCCATAGTGATACTGCCTCGGAAACCCAAGGATGGGGGTCGCTATGAGTCACATCTGACTCCACAGCAGTGAGTTTGGTTGGTTTTTGTTTTGTTTTGTTTTGTTTTTTAATCTTTGTGTGGGTATATTTCTGGGTTCTCTGTTCTGTTCTGTTTATCTATGTATCTCACCCTCTGTCAGTACCAGTCTTGATTCCTATAGTTACATAGTAGGTCTTGAAATTAGGTAGGCTGACTCCTACCACTTTATCATTCTTTTTCAGGATTGTTTTTTGTTCTTTTGTGTTTCCATATAAATTTTTGAATAATCATTGCATATCATTGGTGCAAAGTTTTGCTTGATACCCATTCTTCCTCTCTTATATTCATCTAGCCCACCGTGCTTAGACCTGCTCCTTCTTTGTTGTCTATCTTGTCTGACATGATTTTCCATGTTTGGGGGAAAAAAAAATCAAGAAATCTACAAAGGAAAATGAAAACAAAAAAATGTACTGAGTTTAGCAAAGTCACAGCATATAAGATCACCATATAAAAACCAATTGTATGTCTATCTGCATCAGCATATGGAAACTAAAACACACATAAAAATCTCAGAAAAAAAATACGTAAGTGTAAATCTGACACAACATGCAAGAGGACTTGCATGCTGAAAACTATAAAACATTAATGAAAGAAATCAAAGAAGATCTAAGTAAATGGATAGACTACCATGTTCATGGATTAGAAGTCTCAAACTAGTAAAAATATGAATTCTCCCCAAATTGATTGGGAAGGTTTAATGTAATGCCTATCAAAACCACCAAAAGATATTTTTGTAGACACAGATTCTGTTCTGATCCATTTCTTCTTTACAAGATAATCTAGAATTTCCCATGTGTTTTGAGAATGGGGAATCGACCAGAGAAATGATTTTCCAACAATAAGTACCGTTAGTATTTTCAATTAGAAATAGCACTAAAAACTGAAAGTTTTAGTACACACCTTTTCTGTGCACAGCTGTATGTTAAGTGCTTTCCATGCAGCAGGGAGGAAAGTACTATTATCCCCATTTTACAGATGGGAAAAGGAGGCAAAGAAAGTGAATTTACCTGCCCAAAGTCACAGAGCTACAAGAGACAGAAGCAGGATTCAAACCTAGACTAGCATGAGTTCAAAGTCTGGTCTGCATTCAGTGTTTGATGGCGCTGCCCTGTAGTTCCTGAGGTGTTCTTGCTGTCTTCCTCAGTTTTGTCGGAATCCTCACAAATAGGCCAGACGCAACCTCAGAGAATCTGACTTTTTGAAAATCACTGTACTCCATATCATTTTATTACCTAGTTTCTTGCATGGCTCCCCCTTGAGTATTCCCAGTCTGCCCTAAGATTCCAGGGCTGACTAGAGAGCTGAACCCAAGGATTTTATTAAATTTTCCAGCAATAAGGGAGTATGAGTACTTTTCAGACTAGCTTCCCTCTGGTTTTTGTTTTTAGAATTTTGATTAAAGGAGCTTTTCCTATTTGTCAGAGAAGGATGAGGATATAAGTGTTTGTCTTTTTCCCTGTGAATGGAAGAAATGGATTTTGGAATGACTCATCACTTTTCTTTGGTATTAGGGGAAGTGGGTCACTTTATGCTGTTTATCATAATGTTTGAAAAGGCTGGCCTTGAAAACTGAAATGTTGAATATTGAGTATTTCTTTGCCCAAAGACCAAAAATGGACTACTGAAATGTTTTCTTAGACAATAGCATTTTGATAGTTTCTTTTGTCACTATCTCTCTAAGCTAAGTATCATTTTAATGGTCTGTTAAAGTTTGTTCAAAGGAGTAATTTAGTCTTTGTATATGTATTACCTGCATTTGTTTAAATGCTTATCCAGATGTATTTGTAAAAACAATAGGATTCAGACTCCTTTTGTCCGAGGAGCAATTGGAGTGATCTAGAGTGCTTTAATAAGTAAAGTTTAAAAGCCTCTGTCTTGAAAGCTTTTAAACAAGAGAGAAAAATCCAATACCTTCCCTCTAGAAATCAATAAAGAAGAAAAGAATATCACAGAAGAGATTCTCTCTAAGCTAATGGTGAGTAAATGACTTGAATCAAAATGTTCATTTGGAGATGCAACCATAGCATTCAAAGTGACCCCTGCAACATTTCTCAGCTCTAAACCAGTTCTGAGGAGCTCTGGTAGCATAGTGCCTAAGGCACTTGACTGCTCACCAGAAGGCTGGCGGTTCAAACCCACCAGCCACTCCTCGGAAGGAAGGTTGGGCAATCCTACTTCCGTAGTGATACTGCCTCGGAAACCCAAGGAGGGGGTCGCTGTGAGTCGGGGCCGACTTGACGGCAAATGACAACAAAACCAGTTCTGAGTTCTGGCTTCAAGTTTACCAGATTATGGCTGGAGGAGTTAATGGCTTTATTACTAAACTGCAACTACTGGCTAAAGGTTTTCTGGAAAATTTGAAATGCTATGAATTCAGAAATAAAGTAAGCGCCCCTCACCTCCCAGGCTTCACTTTCCCCTCCAGTGCCCCCCTAGATCATCACGAGTGGCTTCCCTACTCTCATTTTCTTGGCCAGCCTGGAACCTCTTATCAGTCAGTACTTTAAGTGTTGTATGCATTCTATACATCAATTTTGAAATATGCTGTATAAGAAGCATATGAGATTTGAGGCTTTAAAGGGAGGAATTGATAATCACAGCATAGATTCATGGTGACTAGAATGATGAGGAAGGACAGCAGACAGTTACCAAGGTAACTAAATGATTCAGAATTCAGTGCTTTGTCTTTTTTGGGAACAGCTTATGAGAAGTCCTGTCACCACTCCTCACTCACTTTATTCTTCTAGCCCACTTTCTTATAGTCTCTTCCTCATTACTGTCTATTTTTCCTTAGCCTTAATCTGCTTAAAATTGTTATTATTATAATGAAATGTGCAAAGACATGGAGTTGGAAAGCCAAAAGGGAAGAACACACTTGGAATTTCTCAAGCTCAAAGAACTGAAGAAAAAATTTAAGCCTCGAGTTGCAATATTGAAAGATTCTATGGGCAATATGATTGAAGTAGTCAAAGACTTCATATTACTTGGTTCTACAGTCAACGCCAATGGAAGCAGCAGTCAGGACATCAAAAGACGTATTGCGTTGGGAAAATCTGTTGCAAAGGACCTCTTTCAAGTGTTGAAGAACAAAGATAGCTCCTTGAAGACTAAAATGCGCCTAACCCAAGCCATGGTTGTTGCCTCATAATACATGTGAGAACTGGACAGTGAGTACGGAAGACCAAAGAAGAATTGATGCTTTTGAGTTGTGGTGTTGGCAAAGAATGATGAGGAATGCTGAAGAACGTGGACTGCTGAAAGAACTAACAAATCTGTCCTGGAAGAAGTGCCGCTAGAATGCTCCTGGAAGCAAGAATGACCAGACTTAGTCTCACCTACTTTGGTCATGTTGACAGAAGGGACCATTCTCTGGAGAAGGATGTCATACTTGGTAAAGTGGAAGGTCAGTGAAAAAGGGGAAGACCCTCAACAAGAAGGATTGACACAGTGGCTGCAGTGATGGGCTTAGATATAGTGGGGATTATCAGGCTGGCACGGGAATGGGCATTGTTTCGTTCTGTTGTACATAAGGTCACTATGAGTCAGAGATGACTCAATGGTACATAACAACAATAATGGGCAATATGTTGAATGATGCAGGAAACATCAAAAGAAGATGGAACAAATACATAGAGTCACTGTACCAAAAAGAATTGGTCGGTGTTTATCCATTTCAGGAAATGGCATATGATCAAGAACCAATACAGGAAAAAGTTGAAGGTACACTGAAGGAATTGGTGAAAAACAGGGCTACAAGATTGACAGAATACCCATTGAGATGTTTCAACAAACAGATGCCATGCTAGAGGCACTCACTCAGCCATGCCAAGAGATTTGGAAGACAGCTTCCAGGCCAACTGACTGGAAGAGATCCATATTTGTGCCCATTCCAAGGGAAGGTGATCCAAAAGAATGTGGAAATTATCAAACAATATCATTAATAATCACATACAGGTAAAATCTTGCTGAAAATAATTCTGAAACGGTTGCAGCAATATATACAGAGAACAATAATACAGAGAACTTCCAGAAATCCAAGCTGCATTCAGAAGAGGATGTGGAATGAGGGATATCATTGCTGGTGTCAGGTGGAGCATGGCTCAAAGCAGAGAGTACCAGAAAGATATTTACTTGTGCTTTATTGACTATGCAAAAGCATTTGATTGCCTGGATCATAACAAGATATGGGTAACATTGAGAATGGGAATTCCAGAATGCTTCATTGTACTAAACCAGGAGACTGTCATTCCAACGGAAAAGGGGGACACTGCATGGTTTAAAATCAGGAAGGAAGTGTGTCAGGGTTATATCCATTCATTATACTTACTTGAACTGTATGCTGAACAGATAATCTGAGAAGCTGGAAGAAGAACATGGCATCAGGATTGGAGGAAAACTAGTTAAAAACCTGCAATACATAGACAACACAACTTTGCATGCTGAAAGTGAGGATGATATGAAGCACTTACTGATGAAGATTGAAGACTATAGTCTGCAGTGAGGATTACACCTCAATATAAAGAAAACAAAAATCCTCACAACTGGACCAATAAGCAGCATCACAATGAATGGAGAAAAGATTAAAGTTGTCAAAGACTTCATATTACTTTGTTCTACAGTCAACATCAGTGGAATCAGCAGTCAAGACAACAGACAACATATAGCATTGGGTGAATGTGCTGCAAAAGACCTCTTTCAAGTGCTGAAGAGCAAAGATACCTCCTTGAAGACTAAGGTGCACCGAACCGAAGCCATGGTATTTTCAGTCACCTCATATAGATGTGAGAGCTGGACAATGAATAAGGAAGACCAAAGAAGAGTCGATCCTTTTCAGTTGTGGTATTGGCGAAGAATGTTGAAAGTATCATGGGGTGCTAAAAGTACTAGCAAATCTGTCCTAGAAGAAGTGCAGCCGGAATGCTCCTTGGTAGCAAGAATGGCCAGACTTCATCTCACCTCTTTGGTCATGTTGTCAGAAGGGAACATTCCCTGGAGGAGGATATCATGCTTGGTAAAATAGAGGGTCAATGATAAAGGGGAAGGCCCTCAACAAGATGGATTGACACAGTGGCTATAAAGATGGACTCAGGTATAGCAAGGATCATGAGGCTGGCACAGGACCAGGCAGTGTTTCATTCTGCTGTCCGTAGGATCACTGAGTCAGAGACAATTTGATGGCACCTAACAACAACAACTGGAAGTTCTGGTAGCATAGTGCCTGAGGCATTTGACTGCTTACCAGAAGGCTGGCGGTTCAAACCCACCAGCCACTCCTCGGAAGGAAGGTTGGGCAATCTGCTTCCATAGTGATACTGCCTCAGAACCCAAGGAGGGGTCGCTATGAGTCAGGTCTGACTCGAGGGCAAATAACAACAACAACTAATCTGCTTATCAAAATTATTCTTGCCACTTCTTTAATATGTTGTTGTTGTATGCCATTAAGTCAATTTTGACCATATATGAGAGTAGAACTGTGCCCATAGGGTTTCCTACGTTGTAATTAATCTTTAGGGGAACAGATTGCCAGGTGTTTTCTCCCACAGAGCAGTTAATGTGTTCGAACTGCTGACCTTTCAAGTTAGCAGCCCAGCACTTAACTATTGCACCATAGGGTTCCCTTTAATATATTCTGTTGCAATTAATTTTTAAATTTAATTATTATACCTTTTCTTCAGACTTTACTTCTTTTGCCCTCTTCTTGTTCCTTCTTGTTTTGAAAATAGTTAATTGATTCTAGGCAGCAAAGAAAGCTTCAAAGAAACAAAGAACTTACTAGAAGGAAACTTTACATTCATCTTGCACACCCTTCCATCCATTACAAGCATTTCTTCTAAAACTTCTTGGGTAGATGGTGACCCACCATCTGTACCAACACTGCCTGAGATAAAAGCTCACTTCTTTACAAAGCAATTGTCCTGCTTTCAGGACTCTATCTTTGTCTTTGGTATTCATGAATTTGATGATGATATGTCTTGGTGATTTTCTTTTGGGGTCTTTCCTGTTTGGGGCTGGTTGGACCTCCTGAATGGATATATATTCTCATCTTTCATCATACCAGGGAAATTCTCTTCCCACAAATCTTCAACAATTTTTTTCCGTGGTTTTGTCTTTTCCTGTTCTGGAATTCCTATTACACATAGGTTATTCCTTTGATGGTATCCCACATGAACCTTAGAGTTTCTTCATTTTGTTTTGATCTTTTTTCTGATTGATCCCTTTCCAAAGAACTATTGAGGTATTTGCCTTCAGTCTCACTAATTCTGTCTTCCATTGATTCAATTCTACTTCTTTGCCCCTTCAATGTGTTATCTATTTCTGAAAATTTAGTACTAAGCTTTTGGATTTTTGTCTGTAAATTTTGTTTCATTTCTAATTTTGCATTTATTTTGTCATTTTATTTTTGTATTGTATTATCTTTTGAAATTGTTCTAGGGTTTTCTCTGTGTTTTCCTCAATTTTGTCAGTGTTTTCCTTGATCTGTCTCTCAATCCAGTTGAAGGTACCTAAATACAATTTTTTTTAATTCCTTATCAGGGAATTCCAGTGCTGTGTCTTCCTTGGAATGTGTTATAGGTCTGTATCCTGGGCCCTTGTTTTTCCTAGTTTATCTGGTTTCTTTGTGTGGACTGTGATGCTCTGTTTTCTCCGAGGCATTGTGACATTTTCATATTTATATTTAAATGGTGATTGTATGCTGGAGTGACTTGCCCATGATTTTTGTTTTCTTTGTTTTGTTCGTATGTTATCTGTGTAACCAAGGTACTGTGCTGTGCTCCTCTATTCACTAGTTGGCAGCACTTACGCACTCACCAACTGTCTCCTTTCCCATTGTCAGCCTCTCATATGTCCCTGCCGTCCTTGGGAAACTGAGCCTATTCTTAGGTCCTGTTTTCATTCAGGATTTTCCACTAGTTGGTGGCTCATCCACTTCTGTATAGTTCCTTTCAAAGCTCAGGGCTCTAGGATTATCTTCTGTATCTCTGTCGATTGGTTTCTCTTTTTTTTGTTGAATAGGTTCTGTGTAGCTTGTCAGCCTATTCCATCATCTTATTGGAACTCCTAATGGGTATTTGTTTAAAACATAATTTATATAGCAATTTATCTCATACATTCATAGTGAACTTAGCTCACTTCCAAAACATACTGCTTAACTCTTGCTCCTTTGAAGTTTAAATGTTAAAACAATTTTAACACATACTTTTCATATGTTTGCTATTTCTTAGTAAATTTATACTTTCATTCCAAGGCTGTTTACTACAAATTTAAAATATTTTCAGAAATCAATGTTCTGTTCATCAATATTGGCAATGTAGTAACCTTTCTGAGTCTGTGTAGTAAAATTGTCATAGAGTTCAAGGTTGCACAGCTAAAGTAAAGAGCAATCATACTCGAGGTGCAGATGCACAAAATCAGTATCAGAATGGGGCAAACTGATCATAGGATCTCAGATTCACACTGCCTTGGATTCTTGTTGGCTCTACAAGGGCTCCCCCAGTGTCCCTTTCCTTCTCATTTACAAGGGGCTCAGAACTACCTTCGTAATGGGTTAGTAAAGGACCAGTGAGATGATGAGCGTACGCTCTCAGCTCAGTGCCTCCATGAGTTCCGCGCACTCCTCAAATGACTGCTAACCTTAAATTGCGGCTGCTGTAAGTGCTCTGATCCACCTCACATACAGGCACCACCTAACTCTTAGACTCAAATTAATTAGCAAGTCTTCTAAAATCTGTGCTTTGCCTAGACAAGTCTGTAAAAGGGGGCAGTGGTCCCTTGAACTGTACGTTCATTTACAGTTTGGCCGTGGCTTCACACATTCTCTCAGTTAAACTTAAAACTGCAAAAGCTTTCTTCAGGAGAGGGTAAAACTGGCAACAATAAGATCATCTCATGTGTTGTTTAGATAAGGCATTCAGTTCCATTGGATTTTCATTAAGAATTCTAGCAGCTGTGCTTTTTAATTACTTGTAGTAATTTTCATCAGGCAAGGCATTCTATTTCCAAATGATTATTGGTGTTGTCCATGTGCTGCCTCAGTTTTCTGTAATCCAGGTAAATGGCCATGCTCTCTACATGGCTCCAGGTTGGTCGTCCTCTCACAGTAATACATTCTTTATCTTACGCCAAGGAAGAATGCTGAGCCAGAGATTTCTTTCCGAGTCTCTATTTCATTTTAATTGTCTTAAATCTGTGGAAGATGTTTTAAGAGAGATGGACGCGTGCATTTTTCATAATGAGTTTATTTACAAATTAAAATGAAGCACATGAGCAATTTTTCTAAATTACCTTGGAGAGTGACGTTAAAAGAATCCATCATGGGTTGAGATTTGGCCTGCTGGTTTTCTCCTCCTAGTTTTAGGTTTGATTTCATTTTAAATAATGGCTTTATTATTTACTCTAGCCTGTTTCACTCATATAATAATTTGCTTGAAATCTGAAACTGCATATTGTCTTTCTAACGCAAAAAAATCAGGGTCGTACAAATGACTTTAAACAGTTCCACATTGACAGAAACAGCACATGCACCATCATTTGAGAGCAAAGGAATCAATGTAAGACAAAAGATTGTTCATTTACCATAAGGCTTGAAACCTAATGTTGGTGATTATCAGCACCAAGGTGTAGACACTGGGGAAAATTTTTAATAAAATGTAATAATAGCTTACAGTTCTTGAACACTTTGTGCCAGCTTCCACACTGAGCACTTTCAACACATTATCTCGGTGCATCCACACATTGGCCCTGTGATGTATGTTGTTGTTAGTAGCCTTAAAGTCCATCCACAGCTCATGGTGACTCCAGGCACCTCGGGACAAACTGTTGTGATCCGTAGGGTTTCACTGGCTGATCTTCAAATGTAGATTGCCAGGCCTTTCTGCCTGGTTTGTCTTAGTGTGGAAGCTCTGCTGAAACCTGTTAGTGTCACAGCATCCCACAGTTCTCCACGGACAGACAGGTGGTAGCTGCACATGAGGTTCATTGTCCAAGAATCAAACCCTGGTTTCCCACGTGGAAGGTGAGAGTTCTGCCACTGAGATACCAATGCCCCTGTGGAGTCATTATTGTCAAGGTTGTATAAACAAGAAAGCTGAAGTACACCAAGCTTGAGAAACTTGCCCATGGTTGCAGAGTTATAAGTGGCAAGTGGCCCCAGAGTTGGTGCAGTTCTGGTCCTGGGCCAGGTCTTAACTGACGAGCTGCAAACAGACCTTGCATCCGCAAGGCCATGCTGCAGTGTGGCCTTTTTATGAGCCAGGATGCAAAACCAAGTGCATAGGCAGAAAACATCTGGAACCGTTTTATTTTCTGGGCTGGATTCACTGGGGAATAAACAAGAAGAGACTTTTTTTTCTTCCCTCCACACCCTAATAAATCACCCTGCTGAATTTTCCCTTGGGTGAAATCTCAGACACAGCCCATGGCCTTTCAGTTGATCTTAAATAATTTCAAGTCCTCAGATCCATATTGAGCATGGAAGAGGCCCATCCAGTGTCCAATCAAAGCTCTACCGGCTCCCATTTCCAGTCAGCCTTGTGTGGTCTTGGGAGCAGCAGTGAGTAGGGACTTTGTTCTGTCTGTTTCTTCTCTCCACTCATCTTTAGGAGTCATACCCACCCTCTTGGCACAGACCTGGAGTGTGTATGTTGAGGAGGTGTAGAAAGAGAAGTAGGGGAGGTATAGATTTGTCCACCTTGGCTGTCACAGCTGTAGTCTGGTGCCTCTGTCTCCTGGGTATAGCGTATTTGGTCTGGTTCTCTTTGGAAGTGTTTGGGTTCCCTGGGAGCCACTGAGCCTCTCCTCTCATCTCCCCCAGTGAACTGAGCACTCAGGTTCTCCCCAGCATGGAGCTCGGGCCAACTGATCACTCTAGTAACATCTTTTCCCTCTTCAAAAGCCTTATTTAGGGACAGCTTTTTTAAGATAACCCCATACGATCAGCTTTCCCAAGTACACGTGGGTCTCAGGACACACTGTGGCCTGAAATCAAGGTGTCAGCAGGGTTGATTACTTCTGAAGGCTCTGAGGGATAGTCTGTTCCTTGCCTCTCATTTAACTTCTGCTGATTGCTGGCAATCCATGGCATTCCTTGGCTTATAGCTATCAATACAATTCTCTGCCTCTCTCATCACATGGACTTCCTCCTTATGTCTGTGTGTCTATACCTGAATCTCCCTCTCCTGGCTCATCTACAAAGACCCTATTTCCAAATAAGGTCACATTTTGAGGCTCTGGGTAGACATGAGTATTTGAGGGACACTGTTCAACCCCATACCCCCATATTGTGGAAAACTAAAATGTCTAATTAAAACAAAGTCATGGAAACCTGTTGTTGTTGTTGTTGTTGTTAGGTGCCATTGAGTCGTTTCCGACTCATAACTACCCCACGCACAGCAGAACGAAATACTGCCCAATCCCACATGAGCTCCATGATCCTTGCTCTACTTGAGCCCTTTGTCACATCTACCATGTCAATCCATCTCATTGAAGGCCTTCCCCTCTTTAGTCGACCCTCCGCCTTACCAAGCATGACATCCTTCTCCAGGGAGTGGTCCCTTCTGACAACATGACCAAAGTAGGTCTCACCATTCTTGCTTCCAAGGATGAAAGCACTTGCTTTCTTGCAAGGATGTCCTGTACTTCCTCCAGGAGAGATTTGTTAGTTCTTTTAGCAGTCCATAGTACTTTCAGCATTCTTCACCAGCACCACACCTCAAAAGCATCAACTCTTCTTTGGTCTTCCTTATTCATTGTCCAACTCTCACATGCATACAAGGAGATTGAAAATATGGCTTTTGTCAGGTACACCTTAATCCTAAAGAAGACATCCTTGCTCCTCAGCACTTGAAAGAGTTCCTTCACAGCCGACCTGCCCAGTGCTACATGTCGACTGACTGCTGCTTCCATTGACATCAATTGTAGAACCAAGCAATGTGAATTCTTTGACAACCTCAGTCTTTTCTCCATTTATCATGATGATGCTTATTGGTCCACTTGTGAGGATTTTTATTTTCTTTATATTGAGATGTAATCCATACTGTAGACTATATTCTTCAATCTTCATCAGTAAGCAAAGTTGGGTCATCAGTGTATCACAGATTGTTAATGATTCTTCCTCCAATCCTGATGCCATGTTTTTCTTCATATATTCCAGCTTCTCAGATTATGTGCTCGGCATATAGATTGAATAAGTATGGGGAAAGAATACAACTCTGGTGCACTCCCTTCTTGATTTTAAACCATGCAGCGTCCCCTTGTTCTGTTCAAACGATAGCCTCCTGGTCAATGTACAGGTTGCTCATGAGTACAGTCAAGTGTTTGGGAATTCCCATTCTTCTCAATGTTATCCATAATTTGTCATGATCCACATGATCAAATGCCTTTGCATAGTCAATAAAACACAAGTAAACATCTTTCTGGCATTCTTTGCCTTGAGCCAAGATCCATCTGACAGCAGCTATGATATCCCTTGTTCCACATCCTCTTCTGAATCCAGCTTGCACCTCTTGAAGTTCTCTGTCAATATACTGATGCAACCGTATTTGAATTATCTTCAGTAAGATCTTATTTGAGTGTGATATTAATGTTGTTCAATAATTACCACATTCTGCGGGATCACCGTTCTTTGGACTGGATACAAATATGGATCTCTTCCAGTCAGTTGGCCAGGTAGCCGTCTTCCAAATCTCTTTGCGTAACCGAGTGAGTGCCTCCAGTGGGGCATCTGTTTGTTGAAACATCTCAATGGGTATTCCATCAATCCCTGGAGCCTTGTTCTTCACCAATTCCTTCATTGCAGCTTTGACTTCCTCCTTCAGTACCATTGGTTCTAGATCATATGCCACCTCCTGAAATGAGTGAAGATCTATCAATTCTTGGTACAGTGACTCTGTGTATTCCTTCCATCTTCTTTTATTGTTTCCTGCATCATTCAATATTTTGCCCATAGAATCTCTCTATATTGCAACTTGAGGCAAATTTTTTCCTCAGTTCTTTCAGCTTGAGAAATGCCAAGTGTGTTCTTCCCTTTTGGTATTCTAACTCCAAGTCTTTGCATATTTCATTATAGTAATTGGCTTTGTCTGCTCCAGCTGCTCTTTGTAATCTTCAGTTCAGCTCTTTTATCTTGTCATTTCTTCCATTTGCTTTAGCTGCTCTCCGCTCAAGGGCAAGTTTCAGAGTCTCTTCTGTCATCCATGTTCGTCTTCTTTTCTCGTCTTTTTAGTGACCTTTTGCTTTCTTCATGGATGATGTTCTTGATGTCTTCCCACAGTTCTTCTGGTTTTCAGTCATTGGTGTTCAGTGCATCAAATCTATTCTTTAGACGGTCTCTAAATTCAGGAGGGATATATTCAAGATCATATTTTGGCTCTTGTGGACTTGTTTTAATTGTCTTTAACTGCAAGTTGAACTTGCGTATGAGCAGTTGATGGTCTGTTCCACAATCGGCTCCTGGCCTGGTTTTGGCTTAAGATACTGAGCTTCTCCATCGCCTCTTGCAACAGATGTAGTCAGTCTGATTCCTCTGTGTTCCATCTGGTGAAGTCCACGTGGACAGCCACCATTTGTGTTGTTGAAAAAAAGGTGTTTGCAATGAGTAAGTCATTGGTCTTGCAAAATTCCACCATGTGAGTTCCAGCATTATTTCTGTCACCAAGGCCAAATTTCCCAACTACCGATGATTCTTCTTTGTTTCCAACTTTTGCATTCCAGTCACCAGTGATAATTAACACATCCTGATTGCATGGTCAGTCAATTTCAGACTGCAGAAGTTGATAAAATTCTTCAATTTCCTCATCTTTGGCTTTGTTGGTTGGTGCATAAATTTGAATAATAGTCGTATTAACGGGTCTTCCTTATAGGCGTATGGATATTATCCTATCACTGACAGCATTGTGCTTCAGGACAGATCTTGAAACATCCTTTGTGATGATGAATCCCATGCCATTCCTCTTCAAACTGTCATTCCCGACATAGTAGACTGTGTGGTTGTCCTATTCAGCATGGCCAAAACCAGTCCATTTCAGCTCACTAATGCCTAGGATGTTAATCTTTATGCGTTCCGTTTCATTTTTGACAACTTCCAATTTTCCTAGATTCATACTTCATACATTCTATGTTCCAATTATTAGTGGATGTTTGCAGCTGTTTCTCCTCAGTTTGAGTGGTACTATGTCAGCAAATGGAGGTCTCGAAAGCTTTACCATATCCATATGAGTAAGGCTGGTTTTGCTCTGATGATGCAACTCTTCCCTAGTTCTATTTTGAGAGCCTTCTAACCTAAGTGACTCATTCTCCTCCTCTATATTAGACAGTGTTTCCAGACTATTCATAAAGTTGCACAGTAATATATCAGACCGTGTTTCTCAGCTATTCATAAGGTTTTCCCTGGCCAATTCTTTGAGAGGTGGATGGCCTCTTCCTTCTTCCTAGTCTATCTCAGTCTGCAAGTTGGGCTGATACCTATGCACCATGTGCACCCCGCTGGGTTTGAAACACCAGTGGCACAGCCTCAAGACTCACAGCAACATGTCACCACAGTAGGACAAACCGACGGGTAACTTTGTCTCCCTCAGCTGTTGGAAACCTCTCCAACCTCTCCTTACCTGGAAGCCTGCGGCTGACTCCTTTCTCTGTCCCAGTCCCCCAGCCTTTTTACTCTCCTTTCTCCCACTTTCCTACCTTGCCACTTGTGAGGCATGGCCTAGGTTCCCTCCCCTCACCTGAATCCCTGCAGCTGACTTCTTGCTCTGTCCCAGCTCCCTAACCTTTTTACCCTCCTTTCTCCCGCTTTCCCACCTTGCCGCTTGTGGAGCGTGGCCTGGGTTTCCTCTGCTCACCTGGATCCCTGTGGCTGACTCCTCGCAGGGAAACCTAGGGCAAGAGAATTTTCTTTAATATCATATGAAGACCAGCTCCAGCCAAGAGAAAGAGTAAACTCAAAAATGATTAGCATACTGAAATAAAAATATTTAAATATTATTAGAAAAAGTCATTGGTTTCCAAGAATATACAAAGTGCTAATGTTGTCAGCAAGGTTATTTTACTTACAACTTTGAGCTGATTGCTAATGGCTATGCTGAGGTCAGTATGGAGAAGATCTAGCTGTCAGACTGTAAGTTGTGAGAATTTTTACCATGGAGATAAGAAAGGAGACTCTTATTTAGTGATTGAAAAAGTACAGGGCTTGAAAGGGTGGTGGTTATGACTTAATTTGTCCAGACAGTTGGCCCTTGATTCCTTAGTTTCAATTTACAATGTGAAAATTTAGTCCTTTTTGATACATACTTTTGTTTATCTCCCCTCGATTTAATTTTCACTTTTGTTATTTTCTTTTACAAGTTATTCTCATGGTGTAAAATGAGATAATAACAGTGAGTATGTATTAGGGGGAAAAGTAAAAGGAAAGATGTTGAAAAATTGATGTACCTTACTAATTAAATTGGATAAATTAATGTCTTCTAAGTGGATCATCTCTGCTTCCTTTGACCCATGGTAACTAAGTATTACCTATTAATACATTTTGCTCTTAAATATAATTTTTTGTGATAACCACAGTATTGTTAACTATTTGTGATATATGTTAAAGAGATGACAAGTTTCATGAAACTTTGTGGTTAAAAATCATATCAGGGAAAGAATGGCAAATGAGTGCGAACCACACAGCTGGTTTAGAGGGACAGCCATAGTTCTGTTTGGCCTGAACCAGGAGTACAAACGAGGAGGACAGAGGATTGAACTGGAGAGGCCTCTGTTCAAGTGGGACAGAGCATGAAGGATGCTAGATACTTCCCCATAAGCTCCATCTAGAAATTCATCTGTCTTTGACATGCCTCCTTGCCCCCACACCCATATCAAAATTATGTATACCTCTAAACATCTCTTGAAATTGTCCATACTTCTGCCTATCCCCAGAAAGTTCCTGATAGTGATAATGGAAAAGAAAGCCTCTGCATGCCAGGATCTGCTTGAAACACCTATTGTCTGTGTACTTGTTTAATCTCAAAACCCTAAAAGGAAGGCATTTTAGTGTGCCTATTTTCCAGATGGGAAATCTGAGGTACCAGAAGGTGAAGAAACCTTCCTAAGGCTGCTCAGCCATTACAGGGCAGTCAGGATTCAGGCAGTGCCACCTATGCTCAGAACCAGCCTTCATCTCTCCTCCCCTGAACAGCTCTGACTGGTCTCTCTGCTGCCCACTTAGTACCCTCTAGTCCATCTCCACTCTGCTGCCAAGTGGATATTTTAAAAATACAAATCTGACCATGTCATAATGCTTAACCACTCACCCCCAGTGGTATCTCACTACTTTCCACATAATACTCCATTCCAGCCATGGGGATGTGTTTTGGTTTCTAGAATGCACCATTAAGAGCGATGCTCTGAGGATTGGTGCCAATGCTCTGTCTCCGTGCCTTTCCTCACACTCTTTCCCTCTTCACTGTGCCTTCCACCTCAGGTGCTTGAGACAGTCCTGCTGCATTTATCCACGTCAGTCAACGAATACTTCTTGTATGTATTTTTAATCTTTTTTTCTAAATTAAGTTAGTGACTTTTCTGTTTTTTTACATCTTACATTTGCTCAGTCAGTAGGTAGTAATCTATTGATTGAACACAGCCCATAATTAAAGAAACACTGTTACATTCTGAGTGTATTTCCCTTTGCATTTGTGAGGAGTCAGAAGTCAACATTCTCATATGACAATATTTTTCACTTCAATTTTCACTTCAATAACAAGGATGTGATTCTGTTCTTAAGTGGGAGAAATAAAAATCAAGAATATAGACTTGAGAATGATCCCCAGGCAAAGTGCAGTCTTAGACCTGAAGTGAGTTAAGTACAAACAATAGTACCAGAAAATCAAAAGCAGTATTTCACGGGACAATTTTATACAATACCAAGTTTTGTGATCTCATGTTAGAAAACTAAAAGAATCAGTTCTTCTAGAACTTGCACTAAGCTGGAAGATAAATTGCTTATTTGCCTGTTTGCCTCCATAGAATAATAGAATATTTGAGCTGAAGACATTTTCATGCTCACTAAATTCAACACATTCATTTTTATAGAGAAGAAAATCAAGACACTGAGATGTTAGGTACTTTAGAGTCGAATTAGGCTCGTCCTTTAAAATAGTAGTTTACCATCTTTGTGTTTTGCCTTAACATACTCAAGAAATGATCCATTTTCACAGAGTTCGGAAACTCCTGTGGGTGAATTTAGGGTTTGTTTAGTTCCCAGGGTCCTTGCTCTAATGCCAAAGCTTCCTACTTAGAGTTTAAAAATTGATGGAGCCTGAACTAGCTTTTTCTTTTTAATTACCAAATCAAAAGTGGCACAAACAGTTGGTTAGTTGGCAGTTTGAATTCACTCAGTAGCACCATGGACGAAAGGCCTGGCGATCCTCATCTGTGAAGATCACAGCCGTCGAAACCCTTATGGAGGGAGTTCTAAAACCTTATGGAGGCAGTTCTGCTCCGTAACACGTGGGATTGCCACAGGTCACACAATCAATTCAGCAGTGATGTGGAATGAATTTGATTTTGGTTTTCTACCAAATGAGCAACCAAATCTGTTCCCAGTGTTTTATAAAATTGAATTTTAAAATCAGGAGCATTTAGCCAAAGATATGAATTCCCTGCAGCAACAAGGAGCCACATTCCACAGTGGCAAGATGTAGGTGGGGTCCTCTTTACACAGGCATTAAGTGACCCAGTCTGGTGCCTCCATTTAGACATTTAGATATACGCTGCCTGCTTTAAAGGAACCTTTGCTTTAGCGTTTTTCCAATAAATGATGTGTGTATTGGACTCCTTTACAGCTTCAAGGGTTGCACATGTACTTAGGACCAGCCTGATGTTATAGTCCTCAGAGGACACGGTCTTTACCTGTGAGTCCCTGTAAACTGCTGGCAGATTTGAAATTAGAAGGAATCAGGTCAGTTTGGTTTGTAAAACTTCCATTCTTTGAGATTGCTATTTCCATGCCTGTAAAGCCTCAGACTTTTGCCTCTTATGACAAGAAAGCTTGGCCTCTTAGCCCATTCCTTCTGTGCCATACACACTTCAGTCCTCGTTGTGTAGTGGTTCCTCCAGGAATGTACTTCCTCACATTCCCCAGAGGTGGGCCATTGTCATTTAGGAATGACACAGATAGTCATTCTAGAAAGGCAGCTTCTGAGGCCCACCCTGAATCTGACTGTGTTTGATAATGTCCCAGGGGATAAGCAAGCACACTGAAGTTTGTGGAGCACGACTACAGTGCATTGGAAATACTATTTCTGCCCCTCGCCCCCTGCACCCTGCTTGTCCCTGGCTGGCTCTCTGCACACAGACTCCAGCATAGACTGGAACTTGCCCATGAGGACTTGTCCTGCTCACAATCATGGGCTATTTTGTACCTCAGCTCTGCCAAATTTCCTTTGCATGATCTTTTTTATGCTTCTGTGAAATTTTCAAGTGATTATTAAATGGGGCAGAATGTGGCCACAGTGATTTGTGAATGGAACTTTCCCCCTCTCTCAGGCTTATGTTCTCCCTCCTCAGCCATAAGTCATGCATCAAGCAGGTTTTTCTAATTACTTTGTTTTATGAAAACCCTACGTGACTGAGATCTAATTTTCCTTCCCTGTAACGACATGAAGAAGAGAGAGATGCCCTTTCCACCTTTCTTGCCAGCTTGCATCAGGACCAAGGCATACAGAGGATCCTCTTGGGGAGGGCATAGGGGCTGGGATGGCATGGGGATGATCAAGGTTGCCATGCAGCAAAGGGTGTCATGCCACAAAGTTAATGGTGTGTCACATTTCCAGTATCAAAATGAAGCTCCCGTTCACCAAGTGTGTATGTTACACCTGACTGGTCTTGAATGTACCTAGTCTACATGGTAACA
>NW_006921647.1:9138766-9158045 GCF_000298275.1 Orycteropus afer afer | reverse complement strand
CTGCTCGACATCTCGTATGCCAGCACAGCTTAAAAAAAAAAAAAAACAGAACACAGGAGTTGAACAGACAGGAGTTACATATTAAAAGAAGGAGCAGCCTAAGTTTCCTTCATTATTTTTGAAGTAGGTTCACTTTGTTGGCAAAAACAGGTAGAAAACTTTGAGTGTGCCTTGTTCTTATCCTGTACCACCGAACCAGTTTTGACAGCTTTTTCTGTTGTTTTATATTCTTCTGGTATGATGCTTCCCCCTTCCCTCCCCAAAAAATAGTTCAAATTAAAACCTTTAAATGTCGACCATAAAAAACCAAACCAAACACATTGCCGTCAGATCCAACTCATAGCAACCCCTCCTTGGGTTTCCGAGGCAGTATCACTACAGAAGTAGATTGCCCAGCCTTCCTTCTGAGGAATGGCTGGTAGGTTTGAACCGCCAGCCTTCTGGTTAACAGTCAAATAGTTATCTCTAAATATCATCAATGTGTTGGAAATTTTTAGGTAAATTGGAAATGGTGAAGGAAAGAAAGAGGGTGAACAAAAAGGGAAATAAATGTACAGTGGTTGCCAGTGGTTAACCATTTCCAACCAAATCCTTTCACATTAGTTTTACTGCAGTAATTACCTCCTAAAGAGTCCCTGGGTGCCACAAATGGTTAACATGTTTGACTACTGACCAAAAGGTTGGAGGTTTTAAATGTACCCAGAGGTGCCTTGGAAGAATGGCTTGGTGTTCTACGTCGGAAAAAAAACAGCCACTGAAAACTCTGTGGAGCAGTCTGACACACTGTAGTCACCATGAGTCAGTGTCAACCAGCTGGCAACTGGTTTGTGGTTTTGTTTGTTTTTAATTGATTACTATTTGTGGAGAACAAATAAGAATGGCTCAAAAAAAAAAAAAAAAAACATAGCAACCCCTCCTTGTTTTCCAAGGTAGTACCTCTATGGTAGTAGATTGCCCAAATCTGCCTTCTGAGGAGTGGCTGGTGGGTTTGAACCACTAGCCTTCTGGTTAGCAGTCAAATGCCTTAAGCACTCTGTTATTTTTCCGCCAGACCTTCCCATGGTTTCTCTCCTTTTTGAATCCTCCTTTGCCAGTTACTCCTTTTCATGAAGGAAGAGACCAGTGTGAAAGGAAAACAACTAGTTTTGGGGAAGAATGCTTCCTAGAAAACGTACTCATTTTCTTTACCCTTATGCATTGAGAGTAATGAGCATTTAGTGTCTAGACTGTATCTGAGCCCCACCTTAATAGATAGGGCACACAGCCATGTCAAGACAGTGTTATTGCTGTCAGGTGCCATTGAGTCAGTTCTGATTCATAGCGACCGTGTGTACAACAGAACGAGACACTGCCCCATCCAGTGCCATCCTCATAGTCTTTGCTGTGCTTAAGCCCACCATTGCAACCACTGTGCCAGTCCATCTCTTTGAGGATCTTCTCCTTTCTTGCTGACCCTCTACTTTCTACCTTCTCCAGGAATTGGTCAAGACACTAACAGTGGGCTTTCAGGGCTTCTGGTCATAGAGAAGACCATGCAGACTGGTCCAAGCCTTAATTGTGCTTCCACGGACCCTTGCCAGTAGATATTTTATGATAACCACAACCCACCATTTAAAGAGCCTCTCCATGTGAACAGTAAATCAGGAACTATAGAAAACTCCAGTCATTTGCCAATATTCTGATTTGCCATCTTTGAATGGGAAATAGCTAACCCTTAGAGCCTTGTTGTTGCTTTTGTTGCTAGCGGCCCTGTGTACAACAGAACTACACATTGCCCTTGCTTGCTCTTTCTTCACCGTGTCCATTGTTGCAGCCACTGTGTGTTTCAAGTGCTCTCCAAATCCGTGAGCTCATCTTCCAGCACTGTGTTGAACAGTATTCTATTGTGATCTGTAGAGTTTTCGTTGGCTAATTTTCAGAAGTAGATCTCCAGGCCTTTCTCCTAGTTTGTCTTGATCTGGAAGCTCTGCTGAAACTTGTCCACCATGGATGACCCTGCTGGTATAGGAAATACCAGCATAGCTTCTAGCATCAAAGCAACACACAAGCCACCACAGTACAATAAAAACAAATGGTGGCTTAACTCCTTGGAACCATTCATTATAGAGCTAGAAGAAATCACAGGAATCTAGTTCAATGACCTGCTTATCACAGAGGAGGAGACAGAGGCCCCAGGAGGAAGGATACAAGCTCTGTCTCCTGTCACCCACTTGCTGGAGGGCTCCTTTGGTCCTTAAGGTACAAAGATAATGGCTACAGATCTCACCCCTGCCCTTAACTCTACTCCTAAACCTTCTGGTCCTGTCCTCTGCATTGAGGCATTTTTAAAATATCCTAGAGATAGCTGGGGAGACCTTCCATTGCTCTCAGTAGAAGCATGGCCTGTTCTGGAGCAGCACCCTCTCAGGCACCCTAGGTGTGACACACAGGGCTACCTCCACACCTAGGATCTGCCTCTTTCCAGCTCCTAAGCCTCTTGATGGAGGGAGAATGAGGCTGCCAATCCTCTACAGGACAGCTGGGTTCATCTCTCCTGGGCCAGGAACCCATGATAGTGGACAAGCAGACAGGCTGGGACTGAGACACAGAGTCCCAAGAGAAATCTGATTTCCCTTTCTGGCATTTTATTCAAAATATGTTCAAATAAACAATCTCATTTCATCTTAATGAGAGAAAGTTGTTTTAAACAAAATTGAAGTATCAAAATAGAACTGCATAATTAGCAGAAATCTTGATGTAGAAATTGTCTTGGGCTTCTCAGATCTTGCATGGGAAAACATTTTTATTAGAACAAATCCCTTTGCAGATAACTAGAATTGTCTCTCACAAAACTATGGGTAGTATTTAGAGAGTAAGTGTTCCAGAAAATGATGAAGAATATCAGACCTTTTCTTTTCCTAGGTTTCTTATTAATAGACACTTCATTTTCTTACCTGGAGAGCAAATAATTTTAGCACCTTATTTATTTTGTGGGAGCTCTGGTGGTGCAGTGTCTAAGGCACTTGACTGCTAACCAGAGGCTTGGCGGTTCAAACCCACCAGCCACTACTCAGAATGAAGATTGGGTGATCTACTTCCATAGTGATACTGCCTCAGAAACCCAAGGAGGGGTTGCTGTGGGTTGGAGGTGACTCGACGGCACATAACAACAACATTTATTTTGTAAATTAGTTATTTGACATGTTTGTTGAATTCATTACTCTCTTAATATTCTTAATTATAATCAAAGTTGGTGATAAGGTCATTAACCAGTGGCTTTGGAATGCTGATGTGGGCATGAGTGTTTTCTGCCAACAGTAATAGGCAACCAGAGTTGGTCCCAGGGCTCAGAAATAAATGGTACATTATAGTGTGTGTAAAACAGAAAGGCTCCTGGTGGCTTTTATATTGGGAGTATTGAAGTGTTAAATTATAGTGCGATGGGTTTGTTGTTTGGTAATCAAGTTGTTCAGACAGTCCATAAATCCCAAAAATGCCTAACTACTATACAAGTGTTCTACAACATTAAGTAAAATGTTTGGGTATGATTGACATCTTAAGATTTTGTGCTGAATACTGTAGGGGATTTGTGAATAATAAATACCACAAAGAAACTTTTGATATCTGTTCATTAAGTATGAAAAAATTACATAGCATATTACCTGTTAACGTATTTAATCTAAAAGTATTTCTAGATTTTTTAGTAATATTTAAAAATTGGCTTGTATTTAAGGGGATGAACATCATCATCAGTCTTGCAGTCTTGCTTTTCAGGAGAAAGTGTCTCCAAATAATACTGGTTGGTAAAAATAAGATAACTGACTTCTTTTTTTTTTTAACTTTTTGTCTTTATTGCCAATCCTGTTTCTTGACCTTCTTTTCAGTGTCCGAAAAGTTAAAGAAGTGATTATTCTGAGTGTTACTAAAGATTAGCAAAGAGAAGTTTTGCTTCATTGCAAACAAGACATGCGATAATTATTAGTGCAACCAAAAGCAGATGAAGGCACTGTGAGGATCCCAGCAGCATTTAATGAGCTGGCAGTGGTGTTTTGCTAAATGTTCACTTCTACAGGCATCTAGTATTTAATGGGTTTTGATGTAAATAACCCTCAAAAGGCATGTCCTGAAGGCAGTTCTTACCAATGGTGAGAAGCTTGGGAGTATTCATGTGTGGGAGGAATCTCGGCCCTCTCTTTTCTCCCAATCTATGCATCTGACTGATAAGCTCTTGGGCACAGGCTCTGTCATCCTCATGATATTACCTGGGAATGACTGGCTGCTCCAGCTCACTACGATCTTCAGACTTGCAGGAGCAGGCGGGCAGCCATGCAGCTGAAGGCAGAGGAGCTGTGGGTCTCTGTTGCTATAGCTGTGATGTCACACGCCAGTCCTAACCGGTGGTTGGTTATTTTGTGTTTCAGCTCCCTGCCTGCGGTTGAACACAAAGACCTGGAGGAGACTCCCACATCCTTCAGTGAGAAGAAAGGAGGCAGCGAAGCAGATTAAAGGAACTTGTGTCTTGTGGCCTTTTTAGTGCAAAGGTTGCCTTTAGGGTAGAAGAGTGAATCGAAGCCACAGTGGCAGTTAATGAGCTGTGAGATGAGGCACTGCTACTGACACTCAGACCCCGGGATCGTCTGCCACCCTTTGTGCTTCATGTACATGTGTCTATTCAGCCCCTCCGGAGGCGCCCAGAAGAGACTCCAACACGGCCGCCGGGGAAAGACCACCCAACATGCCCACGGAGACGCTGCAGACAGGTAGCATGGTGAAGCCGGTCAGCCCGGCCGGCACCTTCACCTCGGCTGTGCCCCTGCGTATCCTCAACAAAGGCCCTGACTACTTCCGCAGGCAGGCCGAGCCGAACCCCAAGAGGCTCAGTGCCGTGGAGCGGCTGGAGGCTGACAAGGCGAAGTATGTCAAGAGTCAGGAGGTGATCAATGCCAAGCAGGAGCCCGTGAAGCCCGCTGTGCTTGCTAAGCCCCCCGTGTGTCCAGCGGCCAAGCGCGCCCTGGGCAGCCCAACCCTGAGAGTGTTCGGCAGCAATGCCAAGACAGAGAGTGGTGTGCAGAGGGAGAACCTAAAACTTGAGATTCTGAAAAACATCATTAACAGCTCTGAAGGCTCCAGCTCAGGCTCGGGCCACAAGCATGGTTCCCGAAACTGGCCACCCCATAGGGCCGATGCCACAGACCTGCACCGGCACTCCTTCGCTGAGTCACTGAAGGTCTACCCAACCCATGGCCATGGCAGCCCGCAGGAGAGCAGCTCCCACGTGAGCAGGAGGCTCCTGGAGCAGTCAGCAGAGTCCTTCCTACATGTCTCCCACAGTTCCTCTGACATCCGCAAAGTGACCAGCGTGAAGCCCTTGAAAGCAATCCCCTGTAGTAGTTCGGCCCCTCCCCTGCCTCCCAAGCCCAAGATTGCTGCCCTCGCCACCACTAAGTCTCCTGAAGCAGACACTGTGGAACCGGCCTGTGGGGTCAGCCGGAGACCTTCCCTCCAGCGGTCCAAGTCAGACTTGAGTGACAGGTACTTCCGCGTGGACGCCGATGTGGAAAGGTTCTTCAACTACTGCGGCCTAGACCCCGAGGAGCTGGAAAACCTAGGCATGGAAAACTTTGCAAGGGCTAACTCTGACATCATCTCCCTCAACTTCCGCAGCGCAAGCATGATCAGCTCAGACTGTGAACAGTCTCAGGACAGCAACAGTGACCTTAGAAATGACGACAGTGCCAATGACCGAGTGCCGTACGGCATTTCTGCCATCGAGAGAAATGCCCGAATCATCAAGTGGTTGTATAGCATCAAACAAGCACGAGAGTCGCAGAAAGTCTCCCATGTGTGAGGACAGGCTCGAGGAGGAGGGAGGGGAGGGTGTGTCTGTCTGTGCATACTCAGTTGTGAAGGTCGTAAGGTCCCCTTGCAGTCTTGTGAGCTTCTCCACACTCTTTTGTGTTGCTTGTGGTGCAATGTTTCCGAGTTGCATGCCTGTCAACAGGGGGATGACCTGGCTTCCACTGGAACCATCTCTGCAGAGCCTGGCTGCACACACACATCATCTGCCAAAAGTTCTGGACCAGAATCTAATTAGGGCTTCGTTCTTCAGCAAAACGGTTTACACGAAAACGGTATACGACTTCTTCAATATTTATGTGGTTCTTGTGTTTTTATATCCCACGCTATTGTGTCTTAATTAAAAGTTTTATCAACTGGCTTTTAAGTTGAGAGTAGAATATTTTTGAAATAAAAAAAGCCAATTTGCCTACATGTGAGATAACCATGGGAACTTAAATGGGATCTGCTATTAAAAAGAGAGACAACTGGCCCAAAGAAGAACCAGGCTGGGTTTTCTGAGGCATAAAGTGGTGAGCTTGATGTTAATCATTTACCTATTGAAATTCTCTCGCCACTTACTGAAGTGATTGTTGGAGCAGCAGTGCTGTTTTGTGTCTTACTTAGTGTGTAAATGTTGGGGATTCTCTGTAATACTGATCCCAGTGAAAGATGATCCAGTACCATGGAGGATGACTAAAGCTAGGAGGTTGGGTGTTGGGGGGTTTTGTTGATGTTGTCTTGTTTTATTTTGGAGTAATTCAGAAATTTCTGTGATTAAATCTTTGGACAGGAATGGCTACCCTAAAGCTGATACAGGGGGCGGGGGGAATTTGTTTTTTTGTTTGGTTTTTGGTCAAGAACTGCTCAGTCTATGCTATTCCTTCCTTTTCTTCCTTCTTTTTTCCTTCCCTCCCCACCCCTTTCCTCTGTTCTTTTTTACTAGGCAGCAGGGAGTAGGGCTTGTTCAGTTTTAGCTTTTTGAAGACATGAGCAAAAATGGAAGTACACAGCCATAAAGCTTCCTCGTCAGAAGTAAATACATTGGGTAGCTGAGCCCTATCTGAGCAGTGTGATTATGTTGTCTTGCATATGCTATTCTCTCAGGCTGTGGACTTTGTTATCGCTCTAGAAAACTATAGAGATGCAACATTATGTAACTTTTCCACCCTCATGGTCTCCAATGCTGCATATCAACTTGTTCTTTTTCTTTTCTGTCATCTGCCCTCCAGGTTAGCTGGCCAGCTGCTGGCAGTCATGGTGGGGTAGCAGTGAGGTAACCGCTCAGCAGTCTGCTCCTTTGCTGTCATAGTCTCACCTAGCAGCACTACCTTAGATGCCATCAGCTCATAGGAAACTTTTTATGGTGTAAATGCTGTAAGACTTTGTACAAACTTCAGTTGTTATGAATTCTTTTAAAAGAAAAAAAAAAAAACTTTCGCTAATAAATAGCTCTGGCGCAGTCACTGATGGTGGTGGTTTCTCTCTGTCCTTCCCTTTCCTCCTGCCACAAAAGTTTACCTTTGGACTGTGAGTCAGAAGTAGATTTTTGATAGTCTTGAAGAAACATTATTTCATTATATTCTTTTCACCGTCTCCCAGTTATTTTGAACAGCAGCATTGTCAATGGTAGCTGGAGCAAAAAGAGTTCCATCAAGGTTCCCAAAATATGCTACTGCTGCTGCTTCTTAATTCACACTTTACTTGAGTTATTTTTATCTTTTCTTGAACATCAGGATTTTTCACATCTTTCCTAAGACTCATCAGTTGTAAATATTTGTAAGTTCTTACAGAGGAGACATGACTTTGAAGTAGATAGCCTTTCTTTTATTTATACAAACCCAGCATCATTAGCATGATGTGTTCATGCATTCATCCACTCATTCATTCATTCCTCTTTCAACACATTGTTTGTTGAGTGACTCCCTTGTTCAAGCCCCATGTTAGGCACTGGACGGCTGGGGTCAACAACATGGCCTCTGCCTCAAGGAACTTAGATTTTCACATTTATTGTTAAGAGAAATACTTCTCTTAGTGTCCTATTATGAGGATATTAAGTATTCTGTGAGCGTTTATTCATTGATTCAAGTTATTTGAAGACTAGTATTTCCTCAGGAAATCATATAGCAAATGAAAAAGAAAGCATTATTTAGGAGAAAGTAACTTTCAGAAACAGAAATTATTTGACTTTTAGCTATTACTGTTTATCAATATTTTCCGTCTGAAAAGTAAATGTAGTTCCTTGACACACTCTCCTGGTTGTCAATTTTTCCTGCTTCTCTGATTAAATTTCAGTTGAGCCCACCTTCCCAGAGGAAACATTTTGGAATGCAGCTATGAGCGGTAATGATACAATGCCTTACCTATAATAGAACAAGGAGCTCTGGTAGCATAGTGGCTAAAGCACTTGACTGCTAACCAGAAGGCTGGCGGTTCAAACCCACCAGCCACTCCTCGGAAGGAAGGTTGGGCAATCCTACTTCCGTAGTGATACTGCCTCGGAAACCCAAGGAGGGGTCACTATGAGTCGGGGCCGACTCCACGGCACATAACAACATAACAATAATAGAACAAAGTACATTTTCTTTCCTCACCACTGTATACAAATGTAACCATTGAAAATACACAGGGCTTAACAATTAAATATCCAACTCTTCCTGGGGCTATTAATAGATGTTTTCCTAAGGAAACTGAATATCATTGCCTGTGCTATTTCATTGATTGGGTTTGAATCTTCCAGCATTTCAATACCATATGTAAACTGTATTCAGACAGGGCTATAAATCATCCCACTTATAATTCAGTCTAATTTTCTCTGCTCTTATTTATACAGTGGACAGATGTGAAGCTTTTGTTTCCTGTAGAAGGTGGGAACTCATTATTTTATCTTAGTTCTTGAAATTACACTTTCTATAAAGGACTATTTCAAATGCCTAGTGTTAAATCCTAAGAGCAAGACATTTCATAATTGTAAAGTGTTTTTTTGCAAAGTGCTCATCCTATTAAGTCTTGAAAGTAAGGTGTGTGTGTGTGTGTGTGTGACGGTACTATTGACAAGAATATAGGATTGCCATACTTTTTTTCCCTACATGGTATAGAGTGTGTAGCATGATTGTTCTAGATAATCCTAGTAACTGGTTGTTTCTTTCTGAAAACCACCGTATCTTAAGACATTGTTCCCGTTCATCTCCTCTGTCATTGCCTTAGCTCAGTTGCTTATCTTCTCTTACCTGGACTATTGTTCCTAGAGCTGGGCTCCCCTCCCAACCAGTCTCTTCCCCCATCCCATTTAATGCCAAAGGTACCATAAGCAACTCTGATCATGGCACCCTCCTACATAAATATATCATCTGGCTTGAATAGGTTTCTGATAGAATAAATCTAACTTCTTAACAGAGCAGAAAACTTTGTATATCTGTCTCTCTGACCTCATCTCCTATATCCCCTCTGGCTACCCAGCCCGGGATCACAGGCTTCAAGCAAAGGGAAATTTCCATTGAGTACTTTTTACGACTGTATTAGTTATCTACTGCTGCAAAATTACTCCAAAACTCAGCAAGTTAAAACAATAAACATTTGTTATCTCACTGTTTCTGTGATTGAGAGTCTTGATTTAGCTGAGTAGTGCTGGCTCAGGGTCTTATGATGTTGAAGACAAGATGTTGGTCAGGGTAACATCATCAGAAGGCTTGACTGGGAATAGAAGACCCACTTCTAAAATGGCACACTCACATGGCATTGGCAAGAATCTTAGATTCCTCCTGGCTGTTACACTCCGGAGACCTCAGTTCCTAATGGCATGGACCTCTCCCTAGTGCTGCATGAGAGTCCTCATAACATGGCAGCTGGCTTCCCCCAGTGCAAGTGAGCCAAGTGAGCAGACAAGAAACCACAGAGCCTTTTACGATCCAGTCCCCTAAGTCTCACATCTCCACTACATTCAATTCATTGGAAGTGACTTGGAAATACAGTTCACATTCACAGGACGAAGAGTTGGGTGCCATCTTTTAAAGAGAAAAATATCAAAGAATTTGTGGACATATTTTAAAATGTCTCTGTGTTCTGTGAAGAATACTTTCTCTTCCTTCCTTAATCTTGCAGACGTTCTTTCAAGATTTAACACAGCCATCAGTTGGTGAGGTTGGTCTTGAGTTCTTTCTTCGTTTTTCCCACTGAATTATGATTTTTGTCATGGCCACAAACCAACCATTGCTAGCCTAAGTGATACCTTTCTGTGGAGTTTTAAAAGGTTCACCTTCCTCAAAACGTTTTCTTTTTACCGGGTAAAAACTGTCCTGGTAGATACTCAGATCTCTGATGACTGTAATTTAAACTCCAGCCCTGGAGTGCACAGCCGTACACAGCAGTCCGGAGTATACAGTAGATGGATAATAAGTATTTACTGATTTTTTTCATTACTTTTATTAAATCCTGTGCTGCCCATGCTATAAATTATATCACAGTGAACCCAACGTGGTAGTGGTTGTCCTCGTTTTAGAATTGAGGAACCTCAGTTCTTAACCAAGTCCCAGAGTAAGTAAGTGGCAGGATGGAACTTGAACTCAGCTCTGCAATTTCAGATTCTGCCCTTCTTACAACCCAGTTCAAAACAAAGAGAAACAGACTACGATGTTTTTAATGTAGGACTTTAAAACAGAAATGTCCTTAGATTCATATTGGTAATTTTATGTGCTGCATGTGCTATTTTAGTTGTCTCAAACAATCAAAATCAGCAATTTCACTCTTATCTAAAAGATAATTAAAAGTTTAAAGAAACGCTTCAGCTGTCCTATTAGGAACAATACACAGTCCACTGAGTCAAACAGAACTGTTCTTTTAGCTTTTGAGGCAATCACATTTTGAAGCTACATCTTCTGTTTGTTTTTTTTTTATTTTATTTTGTTTTGTTTTGTTTTTTGATCAAGGAGTTTTAGAAGGGTCGACAGTAAAGAAAAATGCCCACAATTCAATAATCAGGAAACACCTTCTGACAATTTGGTGAATCAACATCACACCGTTCTCTTGTTCCCTTGCAATTTCATCCATCATTGAGAGATATACATGATCTGTTCTGAACAGAAGTTATATTGGGGAAGAAATGAGGCTAGTGGCACCCCAGAAGAATGGAATTGATTCTTAACTGGGACAGACGAGAGTACTAATTTCACCACCATTTTCAGAATGTCCAAATTAGCCTGTCATTCAGCCTATAAGATGGCAGAGGATTCTGTCAGTATTCATTGTGTTACCTAAGAGCTGTCCTATGCAGGATCACAAGTTTTGTGGCTGTACATATCTCATCTCCTTCATAAAGGGTTTTTCTTGGGCCTAAAGTCATACTCGCTTGCTTTGGTGGAACCCAGACAGGAAAAGCCAGAGGGAGATGGTTCTCCATAGCCTTTTAGAACACTTCCTTCCAGTATCCAAGACCCATCTGCCTAAAAGTTTGCATCCATTGCCTCATGTATAAAATGGAGGAACTGTCTAATTTTCCTCTGACCTCATGGCTTTGTGACAGCACTTAGAACTATTTTTGGAGTATTCTGATGTGGCGTGAAGGGTATAAAAATTCAGATGGGATCAGGTTCATGGGGCCTGTTGGACACCAGACAATGCACAGAATGGCATTGTATGCATTAGCCACTCTAGAAAGTTATAGTTGAGGGAGGAATTTGAAGTCTATATAAAAAAAAAGAAGGAAAGAAAGAAAAAAGCTGCTCTGAATGGGAAGAATCTCCAGAAAGTAGAGTGCTTCACAAACCTTTCAGCTTCTCAGAAGTTGCCATAGTACCTGAGGCATTTGACTGCTAACCAGCAGGCTGGCGGTTCAATCCCGCCAGACTCCTCAGAAGGGAGATTGGACAATCTATTCCTGTAGGGATACCCTCAGAAACCAAAGGAAGTGTTGCTATGAGTAGAATCAACTTGACAGCAGTGAGTTCAGTTTGGTTTTTTTTTTCCTCCCCCGTTGGTTTAGGTATATGTTGATTTACAAAGCTGTGAGGATAACAGTGATACAGTCTTTCACTAGTTGAGTATTTTATTCATGAAACAAATAACAGTATATCTTAGACAGTATGTCTCATTCTCACATGAACTTTGGAAGTAAATTGGAATCCATTTTATTGATAAGGACTCTGAATAACTTTTATAGAGCACACATCTAATAAATGGTAAAAGTGAATAAAGCATATCTGAGGACTCATTCTATAACTGTAAAAATGGCTTTTTAACATCTACACATGACAGCACATAACAACACCAACAATATATGGTGGTGGGGAGAGCTCTGCTGGCATAGGGGATAAGGCATTTGGCTGCTAACCAGAAGGTCAGTGGTTCAAACCCACAAGCCACTCCACGGAGAGAAGGTGGGGTGATCTACTTCAGTAAAGATTTACAACCTAGGAAACCCAATGGGGGCTGCTATGAGTCAGAATCCACTCACTGGCAGTGATTTTGATTTGGTTTAGATATAGTGGGAGCCACTTTTGCTCCCTTAGGGTAAGTTGCATTGCAGGACAGTTCTTAAAAACTTAAAACACTATTGCAGGAACTGGTTCTTGATTTTCATACAGTGAGTGACTGAGAACTACTCATCTGATCATGGCAGAACTGAAGCTTCTGGGCTTTTTTGAGAGAGACATTCGTGGTCACTTGTCCCTTAACTATATCCTATTTTGCAGAGGAGAAAATAGATGTGGTTAACTGGCAGATGGAGCTAGAACCAGGGGTCTGGCCTTGAAGATTGTTGTTCCTCCAACTTCAGGGAGCTGTGGAAAGAACTCACAGTTCCCATCATTGAAAGTAGGAGCAACTTGGCTAGCATAAGCTGTGTTACTCATTCAGTATTCCTTATCTCAAAAACCATAGATGAGATATTTGAAGGAACTTCATTTAGAAGTTTTTCTGTTAATGTGCATTAACTGCTTTTTAAATTAAACTTTTCAGGTAAAAAGTACTTAAGAAGAATTAAAAAATTTCTCTAAGGAAGTTGTTGGCAAATTTGGAGTTGATTACCACTATTTTAATATTATTTTAATAACACCACTATACACTGATGCCTACTGTTTCTCAAGAGTTTGGGAATCACTATTTTAGATTGATCCCTCTGCCTGCCTCATTTTCAGTTGGGGCAGGCACAGCCACTGGTTATGATATCTAATTCCCCTCTTCTGCACTCACAAGAGCCCATAACATAAGGTGCAGCCAATGACATGTGAGCAGAAGTGACGTGTTACTTTGGGGAGGAGGCATGTATGAGCCAGTTCATGATTCTTTATCTTCTGTCTGCTTACACAGAGAGAGAGATACAGCAACTAGCAAGTTTCCAGAAAGAGGAAGCTCTATTAGGTCTGAATAAGAACAGTGTGGAACAGAACTACACCCTTATGTCAGTATGGGTATGTAAATCCCAGGGGCAAACTGTTATTGTAAACCATTGAGGGTTGAGAATTGTTCTTGACTGCAACACGCATCTGTCCTGACCAGTGCCTCTGCCGAAGAGTGACCAATCTGCCAGACACAGGCAGATGCGTTGAAGACTGCCATGTTGTTCCAGCTGGAGGATGGACCGGACACTAGCATCAACATACTATTTCTCAAACTGTGGTCCAAGGAACACTATATTTGAATTCTTTGAAGTTCTCAATAAAATGCAAATTCCTGAGCGCCTCTTCTGGGCCAGTTTTTATAGATGCAAGAAGTTTAAGTAAACAGTCCAACCTTTTCATGCTTATTAGTACTAAAACTCTCATTATTTAACTATAAAATGCTCCCTTGATTCTACAGGCTGATCTATTAAATATTGTCTGTCCTCTTTCTGTGGGAGCATAGAAAGAGACAGACAATATATTTAATATCAGTCAAAACCGTGTGTTTAGGTTACATCCAAAACAAAGTAAATAGCGTGCGATGTTTTCTTGACAGACAGAAATCTACCAATAAAATGTGACAAGTTATGTGTTGTATATATAACCAATGCATTCCAAACCCAAATTCCTCATCTAAATCCCAGTTCCTTGCTGTGGAATCTCCAGTCAGCTCCTACTCCTCCTTTTGTCCATGTTAGTGACACCGTCATGCTACTTGTAAGTAGCAATTGGGATTGGCAGTTAAAAATGCTTTTCTCTCATATTGTTTGAAAATGAGTAAACACATTTCAGGTAATGGAGCCCATAAAAAGTGCCACTCTGTACAAAGAGGTGCGTGCACAGTGACCTCTCCACCACAAGCTTACCTGCCTGGTTTTTGGAAATTCCAACTGGGAAACATGCCAGGAGTGAGTATAATTGGTGGTGCCTCGACTGGGTAAGAGTGACTTGCAATTGATAACAGGAGAAGAAACGGGAGGGAGCACTCTTGTCACACCACCTCCTAAAATGCTTGTGTTAGCAGGTTTTGTCTTGCTAAGTGTAAGCAAGTTTGAAGCTTTTGAGTATTTCCAAGCACATTTCATCTTTGCCAGTTGTTTCCTCTTTTAAAAAACAGAAAGGCAGCCAGGTGAGTAATTTATGTGCATCTAATCTGAGCTTCTGGCAAACGGGCTGAGATTGAGTATCAGTCATATCATTTTCCTTTATTGCATTCTAGACCATTTTCAAAGACTTGAGCTACTGAGCATTTTATTTTGGTGGAAAATGTAGAGACACTCGTTTATAACTTCATGGGCATGTGTCTATTTCACAAAAGGCTTTTCCTCCTTCCCGTGAATTGTCAGCAATACATAGTTTAGGGGGAGCTCTGGTAACGTAGTGCCGAAGGCACTTGACTACTATGCTGAAGGCTGGTGGTTCAAACCCACCAGCCACTCCTTGGAAGGAAGGTTGAGCAATCTACTTCCGTAGAGATACTGCCTCGGAAACCCAAGAAGGGGTTGCTATGAGTCGGGTCTGACTGGACGGCACATAACAACGACAACACATAGTTTAGGAATATGGGACAAATGTGGAGGGCATTGGTGGTTCAGTGGTAGAATCCTCACCTTCCGTGAGAGAAACCCAGGTTCAATTCCTGGCCAATGCACATCATGCACAGCCACCGCCCATTCGTCAGCGGGGGCTTCTGTGATGCTATAATGCTGAACTTCCAGAAAGGAAGTTCTAGACATCTACCTCTGAAAATCAGCCAGTGAAAGCCCTAGGGATTGTAACAGTCTGATCTGTAACAGAGGATGGGTGTGGCACAGGACTGGGCAAAGTTTAATTTCATTGTGCATGGGACACTCATGAGTCCGAGGGTAACTGGTGAGCAGCTAAAAACAACAACACCTGGACAAGGGCATGGAGTGTGTTATCCATGTTGGGAATTTCATAGAGCATCACAGTGTGCAAGCATGTGATAAAAACTGTCCCACTCCCCTGGGCACCTTTTGCTCTGAGCTTATGGATTTTCTTCCAGCTGCTGCTAATTCTTTGGTTTTAAAGAATCTGTGACTCCAGATCTGGAGGGTGTTTCAGATTCTCAAGGTTTAGTTTTCATCATTCTAATTCACCACCTGATGCCTTTAAAATCTAGTTTAATCGTTGATATGGATTTGTGTGCTTTCAGCATTGAAGTGAGTCTGTGTTCCTATGCCTGCACAGGTTAGATTTCTTAAACAATTTATTCCAGACAAATGTGCTGAGGATCAAATTTCACTACGGTTATTTTTAAAATTAAAATTCTGCTGATTCTTTTAGATCTCTTCAGGGGGATTTGAAATGTTACACAGACTAGCATATAGTCAGACTGATTGTTAGTTGGAAATGGAAATTTAGCATGTATTTGCTCTTCACCCTCTATTCCTGTTGGTGGGGTAGCCTTTTCATACATTCAGGTTTAGGGGATATAGGAATTTCCTCAGGCTCCTGCTATAAAATACCACACCTTAGGTGACTTATAACAATAAAAATATTATTTCACAGTTCTAGGAGCTAAGATTCCAAATTCAGAGTGTCCACAGATCCATGTACTTTCTGAAGACTCTAGGAGAAGATCCTTTATGGTCTCTCTCAACTTCTGGTAGTCCCCAATGCTCCTTGGCTTATAGATAGATTTTCTTATGGCTGTCCTTCCTCTGTCTGTCTCCCTGTGTCTCTTCCCCTCTCTTATAGACCACCAATAGGATTGGATGAGTACCCACCCTACTCCAGTATGAGCTCATGTTAACCAAACTGATAACAACTTTAAAGACTCTATTTCCAAACAAGGTCACAGATACCGTAGGTAAGACTTCAACATATCTTTCGAAGAGACACAATGCAATCCGTAATGGGAAAAGAACAGAAAAGAAAACAACCGCCATCTTGCCTGGAAAGAAGACAACACTACATTGGTTTTGCACCAATTCCTTTTTCTGTCCACAGACACATGCCACTGAACAGTCACTTTTCTGAAGACGGGCACTTTCCCACTCCTGGACCACCGATGCCTGGAAAACTGTCTGGCACATAGTGGGTGTGGTTGCTAAACAAGTGTTTTTTGAATGAATATGGGGTGGAGAGAACCCAAGGGCACTTTAGGATTTCTGATCTGAAGGAGAGACCAGAAAGGTGGTAGTAATGTTGCTTGTCATCAGGGTTATGTCCTGTATCTCCTTAAGCCTGTGTGCTGCTTGCTGTTCCTCCCCTTCAGCCTTCGCCATCTCATTTACTCTCCTATGAGTCCCTACTCTTAGCCCGGCCCTGAAGAAGCAGTGGACTCACTGCATCTTGTAGCACCCATGTTGTTGTTGTTCTTATGTGCCGTCGAGTTGGCCCTGACTCATAGCGACCCTTCCTTGGGTTTCTAGGGCAATATCACTACGGAAGTAGATTGTCCAACCTTGGTTCCGAGGAGTGGCTGCTGGGTTTGAACCACCAGCCTTCTGGTTAGCAGTCAAGTGCCTTAGGCCCTATGCTACCAGAGCTCCCATGTAGAGCTCTGATTTCATGAGGAGATGGACAGTAGACAAATCAGATCTATAGAAGGGCAGATCATGATGTGTGCTTAGGAAAATAAAGAATAAATCAGGAATGAGAGATAGGATGTGGTCTCACTCAAGATCATTTGAGTAAAATCTGAGGGAAGTGAGGGAAGAGCCCTGCAGCTCTCTGGGGAAAAGGCACGCAGGCTGCAGGCACATCAATTAGAAAGGAGGCCACTCTGACTGCAGAGCAGTCTGTGGATGATACAAACGTTTTCTTGGTTGCTAACGAAGAAAGTTGAAAGTTCTGGTCCACCCAGAGGCGGTCACAAGAAAAGCCTGGTGATGCACTTCAGAAAACTCAGCTATTGAAAACCTATTCTAGTCTAACACATGGGGTCACCGTGAGCTGGAGTGGCCAGTAGCTGGTGTTGGTTTTGGTGGCTGCAGAAGAACTTGGGGCTGGACCAAAATTTACTAATGTTTGTCTGAGATAAAAGCATGTTCTGTAATCAGAAGCTATATAGGGAATATTCTAGGTTAAACAGACTTAAGCAGATTCTCTGGGATCATCATCAGAGCCTGTAATCTCTAGCTCTGGATGTGACACAGATAGTAGATAGACTGATGGCAACCTAGAATTTAAAGCATCTTCTTGAGCATTTATTTGTTCTTCACCATCTATTCCTGGTGATGGCTGCCTTCTTCACACATTCACCTTTATGGGGATGTATGTGTTTCCTAGAATGGCTATAACAAAATACCACATGTGGAGAGGCTAAGAATAGACATTTACTGTCTCACAGTTTTGGAGGTAGTTTTAGTATACACTGATTCCTTCATGTATTCCAGTCAGAAACCACTTTAGGTGAACTCAGTTCTCTGAAGATCGTAGAACTAAGCTGAGAGGCCCCACAGTAGTGGGAGTGGAGGCTGACTCCCAGCTCAACCCTCATCACTGTCTATGTCTGAACACATACTAATCCAGTCTTCAAAATCTAGATACCCAACAAAGAGTGAAAAGAGAATTAAACTGCTGTCAGATGACAGAAACATTATAAAGATTTATGCTTGCCTTACATATTTGTTTAATTAGTCCTGCTACTGATTACTCCTATTGCCACTGTCAACTGATGCTATTCTTTTATGTTTAAATAATAACATTTATAAAACATAAAAGTAAATAAAACAGAGTAATATGATTTCAAATCATATAGATTTCATATATTTACATAAAAATAATAACACTTGTATAGAATTATAGAGATATATACATAGATAGGTAATGTAAAATCTGTAGCCATAAAGTTGATTCTGACTCAGCAACACTTAGAACTGCCCTAATAGGGTTTCCAAGGTTGTAATCTTTATGGAAGCAGACTACCACATCTTTTTCCCACAGAGGAGCTGATGGGTTTCAACTGATAACCTTTTGGCCAGGAGCCAACTGCTTAACCACTGTGCCACCTGGGCTCCATAGATAAATAGATAAGTAGATATTTCAATTCTCCTGGAATCCAGATTTCTGGATCCTTGGAGTTAAGGTGACCCACCTAGATCATTTCCCCTTAGGTGTCCTTTTTAACCTTGAGCCTTGAAGGAATTTGTTTCTTAAAAAGTCACCTTTGAGTCTAACAATGGTCTGCCTAAATAAATTAGTAAGATCGTTTTGCCTTGGGCATGCATTAGAGCTTTCATTCTAAAGCACTTGGCTGTGGAAAACTGTGATCTCAAGTGGGACCCTAATTCCTTTTTGAGTCTTGACATAAGTTCAGATGCCATTTGAGTTCTTTCTGATCATTGAACTAGCAATGTAGCTATGCTTAGAGAACTCCCAGGCAAGCATGGGGAGGGGCAGGGTGCCCTCAAGCTTACACAAAGAACTAGGGAGCTTGCCTGGGTATGTCCTTAATGATTAACCAAAAATAGCTGCATGGTATCAAATTTAAGTTAAAAGTTTGGGGTTCTGGTATTGTAGCTACCTCCTGGCTATGACTTAGGGTCACATGATCATGAGTCATACCCCAACCTCTACATAGAAACCACAGAACCAATCCATAAGCTTTCTTTAACCTGCAATTATGTATATATCCCAATTATGTATGGGGTCCTCCCAGCCCCAAACCTCACTCCCCACTTCTGCACCCACATCCAATTCTGTAGCCTCACCTGTAACAGTGATGCATTGACCTGCCACCCATCACGATCTTGTAATGATTTCCTTTGTTTTCTATTACATATATGAAAACCATTGCTGTGAGTTGGAGGACTCCATTGGCCTCATAGTAAGTTTCCCTCATCTGAATGATTTTATCTGTTTTATCTTTGTCCTGTTTAAGGCTTAATAAAAGGATCTCTATAGAACATGTTTGAATCTGGAGTCTTTTTTTCCCCTAGCACAGGCATTGTGCCCTTTTGAAGAACCCAGTCATTTATAGGAAACACATTCCAAAGGTCAGTTGTTGTTGTTGTTATTTGCTGTCAAGTCGGCCCCGACTCATAGCGACCCCTCCTTGGGTTTCCGAGGCAGTATCACTACAGAAGTAGGATTGCCCAACCTTCCTTCCGAGGAGTGGCTGG
>NW_006921647.1:9135870-9138666 GCF_000298275.1 Orycteropus afer afer | reverse complement strand
TGCCCAACCTTCCTTCCGAGGAGTGGCTGGTGGGTTTGAACCGCCAGCCTTCTGGTGAGCAGTCAAGTGCCATAGGCACTATGCTACCAGAGCTCCCAAAGGTCAGACTGGGAGCTATATTTTAGGGTAAATCAGTAATTATTTTCATTGTTCTTCAGGATAATGCTGTATGAAATCCTTTCTGACTACAAATTATTTATCAGTTCTGTTCTGACCCTTTTTTTCATGTCAGTGCCAATAAGATTTGGTGTGAGTGTGTTGAGGCTCTCCTTTCTTCAGAACATTTTTGACTCTCTCTGGTGGCTAGTGGATAAGCATTTGGCTGCTAACCAGGATGACAGCAGTTCAAACCCACCAGCCACTCCACGGAAGGAAGATGGGGCAATGTACTTCTGTAAAGATTTACAGCCTTGGAAACCCAATGGGGATCACTATGAGTCAGAACTCATATGGCAGTGAGTTTGGATTTTTGTTTTAGTTGAAATGTTATCCTGATTTGCAAATTGTGTTTTAAATAAACTTCAATTTCTTTTATTGGCTTAATATGATTTGAAAAAAAAATAAATAAATACATATTTACTGTGCCCTGATTGTGTCCTGGGACACTCCCCCTACTTCAGCTCAAAGCATTGTGTTCAGTGTGAGCTGGGCAGGGTGTTAACCACCAACCCCACTTGGAGAACAAAAACAACAGAAACAGCACAGCAGAGTCCAGCAAACAGCCTGCTTCCCAGGATGCAGTCTCCCAGATCCAGAAAAATCAGGAACTTTGCCTGGGGGCAACCATAAGTAATAAGAAATTTCTGAGAACTTGAAACCAAGTTCTCCTCAGCATAGCCAGTGGTAAGATCTCACACTTTGCTCTGTGTTCCTTAAAGTGCCAGATTTCCTCACTGCTTCTGCCAGAGAGCAGCTGAGTGAGGAAAAGGAGCTTCACTCCCAGAACTTCTTGTCCTACTCTGAACCTCTGACAAGTCACTCAAATTGCCGAGGCCTCAGTATTGTCATCTATAAAGTGGAGACCCTCCTGTGTGCTCCAGTGAAGGTCAAGGTCAATTTTTCTGTGAGGATCAGCCGGCCACACAATAGGTGCTTAAGTCCCCCACCTCATTCTGTTCTTTCAAAGGGGCTTTTCAGTTGCTCATCAGAATTCATTGTCACCACAATGAGGTTCTGGGGAGCTCTGGTAGCATAGTGCCTAAGGCACTGGACTGCTGGCCAGAAGGCTGGTGGTTCAAACCCAATAGCCACTCCTTGGAAGGAAGGTTGGGCAATCTACTTCCGTAGTGATATCGCCTCAGAAACCCAAGGAGGGGTCGCTATGAGTCCTGTTCGACTCGATGGCACATAACAACAACAACAACAAAGAGGTTCTGAGCTTTAGGAAATGATTAGTCACAGGGAAACTTCTTTCTTTCGTTCATTTAAATAAGAATTACCAAGAGGCCACTACAGGTCAGGCATGACCTGGGTTTTGTAGCATACAAAGAGAAGTCAAACAGGGTTTGTAGAAGAGAGGACACTCCAGAGGCATCCCACCATTATACCCTCACTTCTTGCACAATTTCAGTTCAAGTTCTGTGAAACCCAAATCAAACTACCTCCTTTCCAAGCCTCCTGTTCTTACCACACACCAAGGCCACCATCCCAGCAGGAAGTGAACTCCCCTCTGTGCACTTATGACAGTTACTCCTGGTAGGGACCATTTAGGCATAAATCAGGCCTGGCCTGGTGACTTGTCTCCATTGTTTTTTAATTGTCTTAAAATGGCTCTTTATATCTTACATTATTTTATTTAACTTTTCTGACTGAGAAGGGAAACCCAGCCATCTAAAAGTTCACACGTTGGCTTTATCTTCATCTGGGAACAGCCACTTTCATACACACAGCACTGGCATTCACTTTAACATGAATTTATAAGAATTTCTCTGTCTTTAATCTATAAAATTAACAGTAGTTCTAAAAATCATCTTGGTTCAAATAGAGTATAGACATACGCAGACACGTAGTTCATTGAAGACAGATGTACTCAGCCCAGGCTCAGCTGTGAGTATTCCTATTCCTTTCATTGTGAATAAGAGACTGCTTGTGGTAGAATGTCATTTAGAGTTCTGTTTACCTTTGTGTTGCATTCTTACAGTAAGAAGACCATTAGTGAATTTACTGAAGGGTGGGAGCATGGAGGGTGGGAACCAAGGAAGAGGAGAGAAGGTTCCCTAAGTGTTTCTGTGTTTTGAGCTTGACTGGTTGAAATAATGCTTTTAGTAGAACTCATTATTTATTAGTTTTCCATGGGCTAGAAACTATGCTACACATCATACCTAGTAGGTAAGTATTTATATCTATTCACATTCAAGACTCAACTAAACCACAGTGATGCAGAATTGTTTTATTGCACTGAACTTGTAACACAAAGGCAGCTTCCTGGAAAATAGATTTAGTAAAAACAACTGTATTTGCAGACTTGTCTGAAATCATTTTCTCACAATTCCCACCCCAAACCCAGGAATTCAGAAGTGCTGCAAGATCATCAGGTATTAAATGATGTTGTAAATGCCACTGGAAACCCAGTACTTTGGATGATTTGAAGTGTTGAAATAAAAAGGATTTTTTTGAGTGTTTCTATAGATATGAGTGGTGTGTCTGAGGGAGCTCTGGTAGCATAGTGGCTAAGGCACTTGCCTGCTAACCAGAAGTCTGGCAGTTCAAACCCACCAGCCACTCCTTGGAAGGAAGATGGGGCAATCTACTTCCATAGTGATACTGCCTCAGAAACCCAAGGAGGGGTCACTATGA
>NW_006921647.1:9133094-9135770 GCF_000298275.1 Orycteropus afer afer | reverse complement strand
CTGGTGGTTCAAACCCATGAGACACTCCTTGGAAGGAAGATGGGGCAATCTACTTCCATAGTGATACTGCCTCAGAAACCCAAGGAGGGGTCACTATGAGTTGGGTCCGACTCAATGGCACATAATAACAACAGCATGACATCTAAATTGTCATTTTAAGCACACTGATCTCATTTTCACCCTGAGTCTTTGCAGATGAAAATAGATGTTCCTACAGGTAATACAGAATGTTGTAACACAGACTACACAGCGTCCTCATAGCACCCTCTCTGGAAGTGCCCTTCTATGATGACACCCAAGTCAGCCTCAGGCCCTAACACAGTGGGCCTACCTCTCTGAAGAACACACATGTGCAGCACAGCTTGTTCACACTCCATGTCTGGGGAAGGCAGCAGCTCTTTTAACTGAAAACAACTGATCAGTTTGGTCCAGTTGCCACTGAGTTCATTCTGACTCATGGTGATCCCTTGTTACTGTGCTCCATAGGGTTTTCAATAGCTCACTTTTCAAAAGTAGATGTCCAGGTCTTTCTTTCAAGGCACCTCTGAGTGAACTTGAACCACCAAATTTTTGATTAGCAGCTATTAACAATTTGCACCACCTAGGGAATCCATAATGAAAATATATAGGCTGAATTCAGTGGGCCAGTGTAGGGTTTTGACAGCTAATCACGTTCACATATCTGCTTACTGGAATTGTATCAAGATGATTTTCAGCTGCAAGGTAATAAACACTGTATTTACTCTCTGAGCCTTTCATATTTAAAGGGCAGATGACAAGGGCTGGCACCTGACTTTCCCCTTCTTTATGCTGTCTACTTCCCCACTTTCTACTGTGCCAGCCAGGAGAAAAGAGACCCCAGATTCAAACATATTCTAAAGAGACCCTTTTATTAAGCCTTAGGACAAAGACAAAACAAAGACAATAATCCAGGATGAGGGAAACCATCAGCATGTACACTGTACAGAAAGCTGAATGGAGTCCACTGAGTCACAGTCATGGTGTTCATTACATTTGATAGAGTACAAAAAAACCATCACACAATCATTATTGATAGCAGGTCAACTCATCACCATACAGATGGGATTACAGAAGTGGGGAAAGGACCATGATTAGGAAACCTATATAACTGAAGATTAAAAAGGATTACAGGATTCGTTCTGGGACTTGACAACATGGTGGTCGGGCTATGACTCATAACATGTAGCCTGAGTCGTAGCCAAAACTTGGCTATAAGTCAATACCAGGAACACAACCTTAAAATTAGATAACATGAGGCTATTTTCAATAAATCATTAAGGACACACCCAGGCAAGTTCCCTCATTCTTTGTGTGAGCATAATCTATTTCCAACCAAATGATTCCTGAGGACAAACTGCCCTGCCCTAGGTATCACTGACTTCTCTATGCATAGCCACATTGCTGGTTTAATGGTCAGAAAGAACTTGAATGGTGTCTGATCTTATGTCAAGACTCAAAATGGAGTTAGGGCTACACTGTACACCTCAGCCTTCCACAACTCAAGTACTTTAGAATTTAAGGTTTAATACACTACCACTTCTTTTCTTTTTCTTCATGTATCAGATTCATACCAGGTGAATGAAGCAGGAGTCCTGCTCAGGGTAGATTATGTAATTCCTGCCACAGTAATATGAAAATATGAGAAAGCAAGTCAATACACTTGTTGATGATGTTGTTATGTGCTATCAAGTCATCTCCAACTCATAGTGACCTTGTGTACAACAGAAGGAAACACTGCCCGGTCCTGTGCCAGCCTCATGATCCCTACTAGACGTGAGCCTATCTCTGCAGCCACTGTGTCACTCCATCTTGTTGAGGGCCTTCCTCTCTTTCACTGACCCTTCACTTTACCAAGCATGACATCCTTCTCCAGAGCATAGTGCTTTGAACATGACCAAAGTAAGTGAGATGAAGTCTGACCATTCTCACTTCCAAGGAGCATTCCGCCTGCACTTCTTCCAGGACAAATTTGTTAGTTCTTTTAGCAGTCCACAGTACTTTCACCATTCTTCACGAATCACCACAACTCAAAAGCCAATACAGTTGTGAGTGTGTAAATTACCTACAGGACTGTGAGTCTCTCTGGGTTATGTTGTTGTTGTTAGGTGGTGTTCTTGTTAGTCATCTCCAACTCATAGCGACCCTATGCACAGCAGAATGAAACACCACCTGGTCCCGGGCCAGCTCCATGATCCTTGCTATACTTGAGCCCATCGCCACAGCCACTGTGTTAATCAATCTAGTTGAGGGCCTTCCCCTCTTTCGTCGACCCTCCACCTTATAAAGCATGACATCCTTCTCCAAGGTTTGGTCCCTTCTGACAACATGACCAAAGTAGGTGAGACGAAGTCTGGCCATTCTTGCCTCCAAGAAGCACTCCGGCTGTATCTCCTCCAGGACAGATTTGTTAGTTCTTTTATCAGCCCATGGTTTTTTCAGCATTCTTTGCCAGCACCACAACTCAAAAGCATCTACTTTTCTTTGGTCGTCCTTATTCATTGTCCAGCTCTCACATGCATATGAGGTGATTGAAAATACCATGGCTTGTGTCAGGTGCACCTTAGTCCTTAAGGAGACATCTTTGCTCCTCAGCACTTGCAAGAGGTCTTTTGCAGCTGATTTGCCCAGTACTATACGTCATCTGATGTCCTGACT
>NW_006921647.1:9130048-9131530 GCF_000298275.1 Orycteropus afer afer | reverse complement strand
CTTCCTTCCGAGGAGTGGCTAGTGGGTTTGAACCACCAGCCTTCTGGTTTAGCAGTCAAGTGCCTTAGGCACTATGCTACCAGAGCTCCTCTCTCTAAATTTAGAAGGTATATATTACAGGTCATATTTTGGCTCTTGTGGACTTGTTTTAATTGTCTTCAACTTCAAATTGAACTTGCATATGAGCAGTTGATAATCTGTTCCACAATCAGCTCCTGGCCTTGTCTTGCTGAAGATACTGAGCTTTTTCATCACTTCTTGCCACAGATGTAGTCAATCTGATTCTTGTGTACTCCATCTGGTGAAGTCCACATGTACAGCCATCTGTGCTGTTGAAAAAAGGTATTTGCAATGAATAAGTAGGTGGTCTGGCAAAATTCTATCATGCGATCACCAACATTATTTCTGTCACCAAGGCCAAATTTTCCAACTACCGGTAATTTGACTTTTGCATTCCAGTCACCAGTGATAATTAACACATCTTGATTGCATATTCAGTCAGTTTCAGACTACAGAAGTTGAAGATTATGATCATTTTTAAATATAAACATGTTTGTGTTTATTATGCAAGCAATACTTATAATTACAGAAGAATTGGAAAAATATTGATAAGAAAAAAATGTATAATTTCTCCATCATTCTTACTCTACAAATAGATGAAGATGTTACTAATTCCTGTCTATGTTCCCATTACATTATAAGCTCACAGGGCTATGACTTCTTCACTATTATAACTCCAAGACCTAGCACTATACCTTTCTCATAATAAACATAGTCATCAAAAATATTTTAATTAATTAATTAAATGGTGCAGCACAGTACAGTACTTCCAAATTCCTATGAGAAATAGTATTTGTAGGGCACTCAGGGATAAGAAAGGTTATATGCAACTGGAGACAAAAATCTAGGAATCCCTGGATGCCCTAGCCCTGCTGAGTTGTCCTCTCTTGGGCTCAGTACATTTTTGGGAAGCACTCTTGGCTCTGGAAAGCAGTTGGCTTTGTAATCAGACCTTGTTTTGTCTCAGTTCAGATACTTTACTAGACTTTTCAGTTTCAATAAATGTTGGTGGCAATTATCCCATATAAGAGACTTTTTCCAAGTGAGAAGGTAAAGAGGTACCAGTTTCCCCAGGATGTCCACCACTGATTCTTTTCTCCAGCTGCACCATGACTTTCTC
Organism: Orycteropus afer afer; assembly: GCF_000298275.1. Taxonomy (NCBI): domain Eukaryota; kingdom Metazoa; phylum Chordata; class Mammalia; order Tubulidentata; family Orycteropodidae; genus Orycteropus; species Orycteropus afer. The sequence goes on along the minus strand of NW_006921647.1, from coordinate 9,130,350 downwards.
TAGCCCTGGCCTCAGACCAGGGAGCGTCACCCTCATTGTGTGAATTTGAACCTGGGTAAGCCCACAGACTTGGTTTAGGATACAGTTCACTCTAGGTTGATCATCCTCATATTTAGAAACTAGAGTCATTTTTTGGGAAAAAATGGTAGGAGTGATCAAATTTCATTTTTATTTTTGAATAAGATAAAATTAGAGGGAGTTCTGGCAAGATGGTGGATAGGCAGAAAGACTGCACAGACCCTCTTCAACAAAGAAAAGGGAAACCAATTAACACAGACACAGAAGATAATCCTGGACCCCTG
>NW_006921647.1:9124787-9126559 GCF_000298275.1 Orycteropus afer afer | reverse complement strand
AGAAAGAAGGGCTGCCTATGCACAGGGAGACAGCTCAGGGGGCAGGAGTGCATGGAAGGATGGACACTGGGAAGAGGTAACTATGGGGAAGAAGTGGGAGGGGAGCTGTTGCATTGTGGTAAACTGTGGTCAATGTCATGAGACAAAGTATATGTAAACTGCTGTATGGGAAGTGAATTTGCTCTGTAAATTTTCACCCAAATTACAATAAAAAAGAAAAAAAAAGAAATCTTAAAGAAAAAAAGATATAATTAGAAACTTATAACACATTGATGATACTTGTGCAATTTTTCAACATGTATCTTGAGAACTATTCCCCTCCCCCCCCAAAAGAAAGAGGCCCAGGCTATTTGTAGAAATGACATCTCTGTAAGAATATCATCTCACACACAATAAGTACTCTGAAGGGTGAGACTCACTTAGATGTATGAGTTTTCAACAAGTGTATTTCAAAATGTGTGCTCTTATCATAATATTACACAACTGTTGGAGGGTCATTCCCTCCATGTGACCTTCAGTTTGGTGAGCGTGATGTCAAAGATAAAGCCTTCTGTGACTGGACCTTGTGGGAGCAGCATGAAGGGCCTCCCCAAAAGCTGCCTCTATCAGCCTCTGCCCAGGAGGCTCCTTTACTTATCCCAGTTTGTGCTTCCCACCACTCTTGCTACTCCCACTGTGGAATGGAATGCCTGCTCCTCTTTCAAGGCACAGATGAAATACCATTTCTGGAGATTAAACAGCCTTCATTACACTCTGGTCAGATGACCCCATAGCACTTCATGGCATATAAAAAAACTCACTGTCGTCGAGTCAATTTTGACTCATAGCAACCACTCCTTGGGTTTCCAAGGCAGTATCACTATGGAAGTAGATTGCCCAACCTTCCTTCCAAGGAGTGGCTGGTAGGTTTGAACTGCCAGCCTTCTGGTTAGCAGTAAGTGCCTTAGGCACTACGCTAACAGAGCTCCTCTCACGAACATAGATGCAAAAATCTTCAACAAAATCCTAGCCAACAGAATCCAACAACTAAAAAAAAAAAAAAAAATACACCATTATCAAGTGGGATTCATAACATGTATGCAAGGATGGTTCAACATAAGACAATCAATGTAATCCACCACATAAACAAAACAAAACAAAAGAACCATATGATCATATGAATTGATGCAGAAAAGGCATTGAATAAAATAAGCACCCATTCCTGTTCAAAACTCTCAGCAAAATAAGGACAGAAAGGAAAATCTTCAATATAATAAAAGGCATAAATGCATAAGATCATGTCATCTGTGAATTGTTGTTGTTGTTGTTATGTGCCGTTGAGTCAGCCCCGACTCATAGCGACCCCTCCTTGGGTTTCCGAGGCAGTATCACTACAGCCAACATTATTGTTAACAGAGAAACAACAAAACATTCCCCTTGTGAATGGAAACCAGAAAAGGTTTTGGTAAGTTATAACTTTGCTTGCTGAAAGTGAGGATGACTTGAAGCCCTCTATCACCACTTTTATTCAATATTGTATTGGAAATCCTAGCCAGGGTATTAAGACAAGAAAGAGAAATAAAAGGCATCCAAATTGGCAAAGAAGTAAAGTTATCTCTATTCACAGATGAGGAGCTCTGGTAGCATAGTGGCTAAAGCACTTGACTGCTAACCAGAGGGCTGGCGGTTCAAACCCACCAGCCACTCCTCAGAAGGAAAGTTGGGCAATCCTACTTCCATAGTGATACTGCCTCAGAAACCCAAGGAGGGGTCACTATGAGTCGGGGCCGACT
>NW_006921647.1:9113154-9124687 GCF_000298275.1 Orycteropus afer afer | reverse complement strand
AAGTAGATTGCCCAACCTTCCTTCCAAGGAGTGGCTGGTAGGTTTGAACTGCCAGCCTTCTGGTTAGCAGTCAAATGCCTTAGGCACTATGCCACTAGAGCTCCTTCATGGCTATATTGCACCATTTTAATTATTTCTTCATGTGTTGATTGTCTCATCTTTGACATCAGACAATAACCTCCATGGAGAGAAAGACAACCCTGTTTTGCAGTTCAAAAAGCCAGGACTTAACCACAGTTCCTGGGTCACAGTTGAGGCGTAATAATAAATAAACCCAAAAAACCCAAACCCACTGCCATCAAGTCGATTCTGACTCATAGTGATCTCCACTGGGTTTCCAAGGTGGTAAATCTTTACAAAAGTAGATTGCCCCATCTTCCTTCCGCAGAGTGGCCAGTGGGTTTGAACCACCAGAGTTTAACCACCAGAGCTCCTTTAATAATAAATACTTGTGGAAAAAATAAACTATATAAATTCCTTTAGGTGAAGTCATTGTCTAATTCTCTGTTAATCATCAGAATTCTACTTAGCCAACCAATGAATGCGAAAGGAGGCCTGGAAGCACAGTGCCTAAGGCATTTGACTGCTAACCAGAAAGGTTGGTAGTTCAAACCCACCAGCCACTCTGTGCAAGGAAGATGGGGAAATCTATTTCCATAAAGATTTACCTCCTCAGAAACCTAATGGGGGTTGCTATGAGTCGGAATCGACTTGAAGGCAATGAGTTAGGTTTTGGTTTTTTTGAATGAATGTGGAGAAGAGTGAGGTCTGGTGGGATCATTGGAGAGTGAGTCTGCAGAAGGGACTCTAGCCCTGCCTTGGTCACCACCTCATGGTGGGAGCATTGAAGAGGGTCCTCTGCACCCCTGACCCTTTATCTGTAAAAGTCAGAAGTTGGAATCACTCTCTTTATGGTTCCTGCTTCTCTGATTCCAAATGTGGATGCTTTCTGTCTAGACTCTTGCTTCATAGACTTGGCATAGGTTCATTTGCAGTATGATTTGGAAACTTGCTATGAATGTTTTAAGAAAAGCAATTTCCTTCAGATTCAGACGTGCTGTTGGAATGACAATATCTTAGATTTGAGACAGGAACCAAGGAAAGAGGCAGCATGCCCCATTAGGAATACCATTCCTGATGTAATAGGCTAAATACAACTCCCAGGATGACCTAACAGGTCAAAACCTATCATTCATTCACTGATTCATTCATTCATTTGTTAAATCATTTGGTTAAACTATAATTTCCAAGATCATATCTCTATCAGAAAAGTCTTCATTGTATAAAAATCCTCTAGAGTTAGAAACCTAAGATTTTATTGCCTGAAGCAAACAACAAAATGACAGTGTCCTGCATCCTGCAGAGGATTCTTGTTTAAATATCATCATTCTGCAGACATTTAATGAATATTAAAAACACATGTACAAGGCATTATGCTCTGGGATGTCAAGGAAGGCTTAATGTAGGACATGAGTAGGGGTGAGGGTGAAGGTGATAAAGGATCGATAGGATGTGTGCCCATGGAGATGGAAGGTAAGGGCCCCACAAACAGACACAAGGGACAGGAAGTATAAGGCTTATACAAAGAGCCGTTAACCATTATGTTCAGTTGCCTGTGATGCATGTCATATGTGTGAGTACAAAGGGAGGACAACAACATGGGAAAGATAACTCAGGGGTAAGGAATTTGAACTTCATTTTGTAGCTATTTAAGATGCCTTGAGGATAATCAATTTTTTAGCAGAGGTTCCACGCTTTAAGAGTTGTTTTTCTGTTTATCCGATTAAAGGATACCAGCTTTGGAACACTTGAAATGTCCCCTAACAAGGGTGATACAGGCAGCTGGGAGACAGCAGGCACTCTGACTGCAGCACCAGAAGTGTGACCTTCTGGTTGGAATGGTCACTCAAGCACAGGCAGGTCTAACGATTCTAGCATATTTTCCTTCTACTGGGCCTTGGACACATGTTCCAGGCCTGGGCCCAAGGCTGGTCCGTTCTGTTCCCCAAGGGCCAGGATCATACCCACTGCCTGGTTAATGAGAGCTGGTGCTCCACTGGCAGCTGGGGAGAATCCATTTGGGCTCCCCAGTGAGCTACTTGAAAGCCTAGGGGTAGATGGGAGTGAGAAGGCTCAACCATCCTTCATGCACAACTGCTTGAGTCCCTTGTCTGGCTCGTCAGGGAATTTACTTTCAGTCCTGGGAGTCTCTGAGAAGGTGTTCAGTGCATTTTTGACACACTCATTTCCTGAATGGTGATAATCCCCTGCTGGAAAGTTGTCAGAGCTCAGAGTCCCATAGACTGCACGCAGAGACTTCTTGGAGCTGGCCCAACTCCAGACACTCACATACATGCATCCATAGGAACTTCTGTTGTGTCTGACAGCAAAGGAAAGCTGGCAGGGTGAGGGCAGGAGACAAACTGACAGGAAACCATTGACAAATAAGATAAATGGTGGTTTCCCCGCTTTGCTCAGGGTTTCTGGAATGTTCTCCAAGGGTTGAGCCTGCTTGTATGCATACTTGACTACTTTCCTTGGCTAGGATTTTCATTTGGCTGTGTCATGAGAAAGCCCACAAAATGGACAGTAGTTCCACTTAGAGGGGTCTGTGACCTGGTGCTGGTCCACAAAAATAGTGCTACTAATCCACAAACAAACAAGTCAGAAATGAGGAGTGTTTATAGCAAGTTACATGGCAATCGGAGATTGATGCACATTCTAGTGTACGCTCAGTGGACACATCTCATTGAGCAGAGTAGAGACTGAAAATGGAAATTAAAATAAGAACCACCAAAAAACAAGCCTGGGCCCCTTTCATAGCTCTTTGTAGTGGCAGTCCTACCAAGAGCACAGAGGGACTGGGACTCAGTGGTTTACTGACCTGAAGAAATTGACTGCCCATCACATGCTGGTGGCCAGAAAAGGGGGTACATACTGTCCTAGAGGGGCTCACAGTTCAATGAGGAGACAGATGGGCCAACCAGACGATAGCCCAATCAGATAGAAACTGGGAAAGATCTGTGGCCACACTCACTACCACCCCTCAAGGCAAAGCTGCTCCTCCTTGGCCTTTGGAATGCCATAATAATGATGGTAGCTTTCATTCATTGAGAATTCTGGTTGTACCAGGCTCCAAGTTAAATGCTTTACACGCATTATCTAATTAATCATCACAAGAACCCTCTGGGATAGATACTTTATTGTCATCCTCAAAACATCAATGTGAAAATTGGGACTCAGAGAGGATAAAAATGTTTCCAAGATTATAGGTTTAATCCCTGGGAAAGCCAGAATTCATAGATTGCCTGACTTCAGAGCCCAACTTCTTTTTTTTTTTTTTTTTAAATTGAGCTTTAGGTAAACATTTACAGAGCATATTAGTTCCCCATTGGATACTTTGTGCATAAAGTGTTCCATGACATTAGTTGCATTCTCCACAAAGTGTCAGCCCTATCCCCATTCCCACCCTGGGTTTCTCATTTCTTTTGGTCCAGATTTGCTACCCCTTCCTTCCTTCTCATCTTTGCTATTGTCCTGTTGGTCTTGTATAATTGGTTGTTCTAAGGAACATGTTCTCTTGAGTATTACTGTTTCTCTAGTCTCACTTAGACAAGGAAGTCTAGTCTTTTTTGTGAATTTGACTTTTTGTTCTACATTTTTCTCCCACTCTGTCCGGGACCCTTTGTTGTGATCCCAGTCAGAGCAGTTGGTAGTGGTAGCTGGGCACCATCTAGTTCTTGGGGTCATGTGGGCTGTGTGCTTCCTGTGGTCTATTAGGCCTTTGGACTAATTGTTCCATTGAGTCTCTGGTTTTCTTCACTCTCCTTTGCTCTGGATGGGAAGAGACCAATAGTTGTATCTTACATTGCTCACAAGCTGTTTTTTTTTTTTTTTGTAAATTTATATATATATATATATATATATATATATTAACTTTTTGTTGTGATTTGGTTATTTTACAAAGTAGGTTCATTTTGCATTCAACAGTTCATATGCATTTTTTTCATGACATTTATTACAATTCTCACAATGTAATAGCTCTTTTCCCACATTATCCCTGTGGTTACCCTTTCCCTGTGTATTTTTTTCCTTTTCATTCCTTTTTCCCTGGCTTTCTGCCTGTGGAAATGCTGCCCTTCTGATCTCCCATGGTTGATGGTTCTAAGGAGTACTTCTCCCTGGTATAGTGTTCCACATGTACGCCTGTCTATCATTTGACTGAAAGTTAGCCATGGGAATGAGTCCAATTCCAGGCCCATAGAATGACTAGAGGCTATATCTTGGGGGTTTCATCAGTCTCTATACAAACGTAATCCTGGTCTTTTTATGCTTAATGCTGCCCTTCTGATCTCCATGGTCTCTATCCAACCAGTAATCCTGGTCTTTTTATGTTTTCTGAATTTTGCTTCACATTTTTTTTCCTTCCACTCTACCCAGGATCTTCAGGAGCTCTGGTGGCATAATGCCTGAGGCATTTGACTGCTATCCAGAAGGCTGGAGATTCAAACCCACCAGCCAGCCACTCCTTGGAAGGAAGGTTGGGCAATCTATTTCTATAGTGATACCGCTTTGGAAACCCAAGGAGGGATCGCTATGAGTCAGATTGGACTCTACCACAGCAGTGAGTTTGGTTTTTTTTTTTTTTTGGACCCAGAATCTCCAGTTTTGATCACTTTCCCAGTGGTTGGCATTGATAGTCAGACACCATCTAGTTCTTCTGGTCTCAGGAGCTCACAAGCTTTTTAGAGCCCAGATGCTACACATCAAAGTAGGATATAAAACACTGTCTTTATGAACTATGTTGTGCCAATTGACATAGATGTCCTTTGAGCCTGTGATCCTTCACCTTCAAGCCTACATCATCCTGCAAGGTGTTTGTTTGGTTATGTCTAAGAAGTTTCCATGACTGTGCCCCTTGTGTACTCTATTGTCTATATACACGCAGAACCTGCAACTTGTTGTTGTTGTTAGATGCCGCCAAATCATGTCTGACTCACAGCTGAACAAAACACTGCCCAGTCCTGTGCCAACTCCACGATCCCTGCTATACCTGAGCCCATCATTGCGGCCACTGTGTTAATCCATCTTGTCGAGGGCCTTCCCCTTTTTCGTTGACCCTCCACTTTACCAAGCATGATATTCCTTCTTACAACATGACCAAAGTAGGTGTGACGAAGTCTGGCCATTCTTGCTTCCAAGAAGCATTCTGGCTGCACTTCTTCCAGGACAGATTTGTTAATTCTTTTAGTAGTCCATGGTACTTTCAGCATTCTTTGCCAACACAACAACTCAAAAGCATCAACTCTTCTTCAGTCTTCCTTATTCATTGTTCAGCTCTCACACGCATGAGATGATTGAGAATACCATGGCTTGTGTCAGGCGCACCTTAGTCTTCAGGGGGATATCTTTGCTCTTCAGCACTTTAAAGAGGTCCTTCACAGCCAATTTGCCCAGTGCAATTCGTTGTATGATGTCTTGACTGGTGCTTCCATTGCTGTTGATTGTAGAACCAAGTAATATGAAGTCTTTGACAATTTCAATCTTTTCTCCATTTATCGTGGTGCTGCTTATTGGTCTAGCACCTACTACTATGTTTGTAGAAATACATGTAACCAAACCTATATCTTCAGGTAGCTGTGTACATCTCCCACATCTGACACCCTCCCACATCTCTTTAGTGTAACTATCCACCAATGTATCCATTGGTAAATTATTGTTAATCTTATTGTTGCAGGATTGTCTGTGTTATAGTAATTATCATAATTGACCATTATTCTTGTGTTCCTTTCTATGTCTTCCTTTGCCTGATCATGGTTGTGCTGACTTCCCCCATACTCTGTATTGCCTTTCCTTTTACCAATGTTAAAATGTTTCTTTTATCTAGTCACTAATTTTCCCTCCCATCTCTGATAATCATCAAAAATTTACTTTTCTGTGTATAAATTGTTTCTTGGTTTTGTAAAAATAGTGGTCTTACATAATAGTTGTCTTTCTGTGATAGAGTTATTTCATTCAACATAATGTCCAAATATATCCACATTGTGAGATGCTTCACAGATTCATCGTTATTCTTTATTGTTGCACAGTATTCCATTGTTTGTATGTACCATAATTTGTTTACCCATTTTTCTGTTGATGGACATTTAAGTTCTTACCATATTTTTGCCATTGTCAATAATGCTTTAATGAACATGAGGGTGCATGTGGCTATTTCTGTCATGGCTGTTCTTTCTTTAGAATGTATATTTAGCAATGAGATTTCTAGATCATATGGTATTTCTGTTGTTGTTGCTTGCCGTTGAGTCGGCCCCGACTCATAACGACCCCTCCTTGGGTTTCTGAGGCGGTATCACTACGGAAGTAGGATTGCCCAACCTTCCTTCCGAGGAGTGGCTGGCTGGTGGGTTTGAATCTCCAGCCTTCTGGTTAGCAGTCAAATGCCTTAGGCACTGCACCACCAGAGCCACTCCTCGGAAGGAAGATGGGGCAATCTCCTTCCATAGTGATACTGCCTTGGAAACCCAAGGAGGGGTCACTATGAGTAGGGTCTGACTCAACGGCACATAACAACAACAACATGGTATTTCTATTTCTAGCTGTTTAAGGAAGCATCATCCCATTTTCCATAGTGGTTGAACCATTTTACATTCCCACTAGCAGTGTACAAGAGTTCCAAATCCCCACAACCTCATCACCATTTGTTGATTTCTTTTTTTTTTTTTTCTTTCTTTTTTAGTGCTGTTATTGTCGGAGTGAGAAGGTATCTCATTGTAGTTTCATTTTGCATCTCTCTAGTGGCTAATGATTACTAACATTACTTCATGTATTTATTAGCTGCCTAAATGTCTTCTTTGATGAAGTTTCTGTTCATATCCTTTGCCCATTTTTAAAATTGGATTGTTTGCCTTTTTGTTGTTGGGATATTGAAGTTATCTATACATTTTAGAAATTTGACCCTTGTCAGATGCTGTATAGTAGTTTCTGAGATTAGGTAGTGTGAGGCCTCCTACTTTGTTCTCTTTCTTCAATAATGCTTTACTTACCCAAGGCCTCTTTCCTTTCTATATAATGTTGATTAGTTTTTCCATCTTATTAAAGAATGCTGTTGGAATTTGGATTAGGATTGTGCTATATCTAGGGGAAGGCCCTCAACAAGATGGATTGACACAGTGGCTGCAGCAGTGGGCTCAGGTATAGCAAGGATCATGAGGCTGGCACAGGACAGGCAGTGTTTCATTCTGTTGCACATAGGGTCACTATGAGTTGGAGACGACTCAATGGCACCTAACGACAACAACAACATATACCACTTTGGATGGTATTGATATTTTCACAATGATAAATCTTCCTGTCCATGAATAAGGTATATTTTTCCATTTATGTAGATCTCTTTTAGTTTCTTACATTAGTATTTTGTAGTTTTCTTTGTCTAGACCTTTTCTAGTCCCTGGTTAAATTTATTCCAAAGTATTTTATGTTTTAGGAGGCCACAGTAAATGGTATTATTTTCCTGATTTCCTTTTGAATTTCTCTTTTTTGGTGTATCCTGCTACTTTGCTGAATCCTTCCATTAGTTCCAGTAACTTTCTTATGAAATCTTTGGGATTTTCTATGTATAAGATCATATCATCTGTGCATGGAAATAGTTTTAGTTCTTCCTCACAAATTTGAATGATCTTATTTCCTTTTCTTGCCTTATTACTCTAGGTAGGCCTTCCAGTACAGTGTTGATTAAGAATGGTGATAAAGGGCATCCTTGTTTGGTTCCTGTTCTCAAGGAGAATTCTTTCACTCTCCCCCCACTGAGAATAATGTTGGCTGTTGGTTTTGTATAAGTATTTTTTGTTATGTTGAGGAATTTCCCTTCTATTCCTATTTTGCCAAGAGCTTTTATCAGGAATGGGTGTTGAACTTTATCAAATGCCTTTGCTGTGTTGATTGAGATGAGTTCGTGATTCTTATCTTTTGTTTTATTTATGTGATGAATTACATTGATTGCTTTTCTAAATTTGAACTATCTTTGCATTATACCTGCTACAAATCCCACATGGTGATGGTGAATTTTGTTTGTTTGCTGTGCTTTGGGTTCTCTTTGGTAGAATTTTGTTCAGATTTTTTACATCTATATTCATGAAGGATATTTATCTGTAATTTTCTTTTCTATGTGTGGTACCTTTGTTTGGTTTTGATATCTGGGTTATGCTGCTTTCATAGGATGAATTTGAGAACTTTGTTTTCCTTTTCTATGGTCTGAAATAATTTGAGTAGTATTAATGTGAGCTCTTCTCTGAATTTTCCAATGAAGTCATCTGGACTAGGGCTTTTGTTGTTGTTGTTGTTGTTCTTGTTGGGAGATTATTATTATTATTATCTCTTCAGTCACATCTTTTGATATGGATTATTTCAATTTTTTTCACCACAGTTTGCGTAAGTTTAGGTAGTTAGCGCATTTCTAGAAATTTGTCTATTTACTTTGTTGTTGTTGTTGTTGTTCTTGTTGGGAGATTATTATTATTATTATCTCTTCAGTCACATCTTTTGATATGGATTATTTCAATTTTTTTCACCACAGTTTGCGTAAGTTTAGGTAGTTAGCGCATTTCTAGAAATTTGTCTATTTACTTTGTTGTTGTTGTTGTTGTTAAGTGCCGTCGAGTCAGCCCTGACTCATCGCAACCCTATGTACAACAGACTAAAATGCTGCCTGGTCCTGTGCCAGCCTCACAATACTTGCTATACCAGAGCCCATCATTGCAGCCACTGTGTCAGTCAATCTTGTTGAGGGCCCTCCCCTTTTTCCTTTACCCTCCACTTTACTAAAGATGATATCCTTCTCCAGGGAATGGTCCTTCCTGACAACATGACTAAAGTAGGTGAGACGAAGTCTGGCCATTCTCGCTTCCAATGAGCATTCCGGCTGCACTTCTTCCAGGACACATTTGTTCATTCTTTTGGCAGCCCATGGTACTTTCCGTATTCTTTGCCAACACCACAACCCAAAAGCATCAACTCTTCTTCAGTCTTCCTTGTTCATTGTCAGGCTCTCACAGGCATACGAGGCAATTGAAAATACCATGGCTTGGGTTAGGTGCAGCTTAGTCTTCAAGGAGACATCTTTGCTTTTCAGCACTTTAAAGAGGTCTTTTGCAGCAAATTTGCCCCATGCAATACGTCATCTGATGTCTTGACTGCTGCTTCCATTGGTGTTGCTTGTGGAACCAAATAATATGAAATCTTTAATAACTTCATTTTTTCTCTCCATTTATTGTGATATGGCTTATTTGTGCAGTTGTGAGGATTTTCATTTTGTTTATGTTGAGATGTAATCCATACTGCAGACTGAAGTTTTTAATCTTCATCAGTAAGTGCTTCAAGTCATCCTCACTTTCAGCAAGCAAAGTTGTATCATCTGTGTATCTCAAGTTGCTAATGAATCTTCCTCCAATTTTGATGTCATGTTCTTCATTATGTAGTCCAGGTTCTCAGATTATTTGTTCAGCATATAGATTGAAAAAGCATGGTGAAAGGATACAACCCTGATGCACTCCCTTCCTGATTTTAAACCATGTAGTATCCCCTTGTTCTGTTCAAACGCCACCTTCCTGGTCTGTGTATAGGTTCCTGATGAGTACAATAAAGTGTTCTGGAATTCCCATTCTTCTCAATGTTATCCATAATTTGTTATGATCCACACAATTGAATGCTTTTGCACAGTCAATGAAACACAACTAAACATCGTTCTGGTATTCTTTGCTTTAAGCCAAGATCCATCTGACATCAGCAATGATATCCCTCATTCCATGTCCTCTTCTGAATCCAGCTTGCATGTCTGAAGATTCCCTGTCAGTATACTGCTGCAACCATTTTTGACTTAACTTCAGCAAGATTTTACTTGAGTGTGATAGTAATAATATTTCTCAATAATTTCCACATTCTGTGGGATCATCTTTTTTTGCAATGGGTACAAATATGGATCTTTTCCAGTCAGTTGGCCAGGTAGCTATCTTCCAAATTTCTTGGCATAGACATGAGTGCATCCATAATTGCATCCATTTATTGAAATATCTCAATGGGTATTCCATCAATTCCTGGAGACTTGTTCATCACCAATTCCTTTAAAGCAGCTTCAACTTCTTCCTTCAATACCATTGGTTCTTGATCATATGCCACCTCCTGAAATGGATGAACATTGACCGATTCTTTTTGGTACAGTGACTCTGTATTCCTTCCATCTTCTTTTGATGTTCCGTGCATCATTCAATATTTTGCCCATAGAATCTTTCACTATTTCAACTCAAGCCTTGAATTTTTTACTGTTCTTTCTTTTCTTTTCCAACTACATCTTCTTCTTTGTTACCCTTTTCTTCTTAGTTGTTTCATTCTGAGATTTTTTTTTTTTTTTTTTTTTTGGCTTTTTTCATGTTCCTTTTCTTCATCTTTTTCTCCTTGTCTGTCTTCCTCCTTCCCTTTTATTTCTTTGCTTCTTGACCTTCCTTCCTTTATTTATTTATATTTTGCATGATGTTCTTTATTCATGTTTTTCTGAGTTTTTCACTTTTTTTTAATCTTCTTCCTCATCTGTACACTTCTTCTTCTTCTGACTCTTCTTCTGATTCATTTATTTTATTTTCCATATTCATCTTTTTCTGTTTCATCTTCATCTTCTTTGTCATTTTCTGATATTTTGCCTTCTTCATCCTCTTCTTCCTCATAATTTGCCTTCCTCTTCTCACTCTTTCACTTCTTTTCTTCTTTATCATGTTCTATTCTGTCCTCTTTTCTTCCTTCTTATCTTGAGTGTTTTTGCCTTTTTTTTCCCTCTTCTTCCTCATCTTTTTCTTCTTCTCAGTCTCCCTCTTTCCCTTTGATTTCTTTGCTGCTTCATCTTCCTCTCATTTTTTTCTTGTTCATCTTCCTCTCTATCTCTGGCATCACTTTCTTTTTTTTTGTGTTCTGAGTTTTTTTCAACATTTTGTCTTCTTCTTTCTCATTTTGTTTGTTTCTTTGGAGCCTTCCTTTTCCACTGCTCTTTCTTTTTCCTTCATCTTCATCTTTCTCTTTGTCATCTTCATCTTTGTTGTACCATTCTGAGTGCTTTTGGCTTTTCATATCCTCTTTTTCCTCATCTTTTCCTTGGTTGGCAATTTTTTTCTTTCAAGATTTTATATATGTCATCCCATTTCCTTCTTGTGTGCATGGTTTCTGCTAGTAGTCAGAGCTTATTCTTATCAGTCTCCCTTTGTAGGTGACTGTGATAGTTGGAGTTGTGTGTCAACTTGGCTGGATATCAGTTCTGCATGGTTGTTCCCATGATGGGATCAGATGACTGTGTTCTGAGTGGCCAATCTGTTGAAGGGGAGTTTCCCTAGGGATGTGGCCTGCTTCCAGTATATCCAGGGACATCCTGGGAAGAGAGATATTCTTCTGTGGATTGGGATTCTGTTGTGCGGCCTACCTCTGTCCATGAGTAAGCAGTCCACCGTTCGGCCTGGAGATCTTGGATTCGTCATTTGTTGGAGTCAACAGCCGG
>NW_006921647.1:9111209-9113054 GCF_000298275.1 Orycteropus afer afer | reverse complement strand
TATATATATATATATATAAGCTTTGCTGGTTTCTGTTTCTCTAGAGAACCCAGTCTAACACATTTTGTATCAGGAGTGATTCTGGAGAGACAAAATCATAATGATGGGCTTCCTAAATTGGTTCTCCAGTTTGATTAATCTTAAAGACACTAGCCACCCTGCATCTGTTAGTAAAGAGGGTCCTGCTAATCCGTGGCATGAGGTGGCAAAATTAATACATGAAATACCACCACCAATAGATCAAGTACTTGTGAGAAGTGATGCTCTGGGTGATCAGATATTTGATACTTTTCTGCAATTTTGACAACATGAGGAGTATAAGGAAGCTGGTTGGTTGGTCCTACTTACACTAGACAAAGTGGTGAAAGAGCGAGATGAGCTCAGGGCTGCTGAGTCTTGGCTTAAGTGCCACATAAAAGACCTCAGTGCTTCCAGTTGTGCTCTGAAAGAAAGCCTTATATCTTCTAGTAACAGAGCTGATACTGCTGAAAAACAAACCCAGAGTCTTATTGTAAGGGTGGCTGAATTACAATGCCAATTAAATTGCCAATCCAGAACAGTGTCTGACATTAAAGTGAGGACATTGATTGGGAAAAAATGGGATCCTGAAACCTGGAATGGAGACATATGGACAGATAATCAGGATGATCAGGATATGGAGCCTGTAAATTCTGTTGAGTCCCTCCCATCTGAATGGATTACTGTAAATCCATTATCCCCTTCCCCTCAGTTTGATGGCACTAGCCAAACCAGTCCTGCTGGGTAACTGTCTGAGGCAAAGGTCATGGAAGACATTCCTGAATGCTCTCAGGAACTGCCTCAAGCACCTATTGTTGCTGCTAGACTGATAACTAAAGTCAAGTCCAAGCAAGCCCCAAAAGGTGAAATAGAAAGTGTGACTGAGGAGGTGGTATGCTATACCCCAAAAGACCTACTTGATTTTGCTGACATGTATAGACAAAAACCTGAAGAATATGTATGGGAATGGCTACTGAGGGTGTGGGATAATGGTGGAAGGAACGTAAGATTGGATCAGTCTGAGTTTATTGATTTAGGCCCACTAAGTATGGATTCTTCATTCAATGTCTCGGCTCGAGAGGTTAGGAAAGGATCTAATAGTTTATTTGATTGCCTTACTGAGGCATGGATTATGCGGTGGCCTACCTTAAGTCAAGTTGAAGTACCAGACCTACCTTGGTATAATGTAGAAAAAGGTATCAAGAGGCTTAGGGAAATTAGCCTGTTAGAAAGGATTTATCAGATTAGACCCCTAGAGCCAGAAATGGAGAGTCCAGAAGACATGCCTTTCACCAGTACCGTGAGGAATAAATTTGTGAAGGGAGCTCCAGCATCCTTGAAGACTGCTGTCATTGCTATTTTATGGAAACCTGATTTGACAATGAGAACTGCCCTAACTGAACTAAGACACTTAACTATGATGGGGCTGATTGGACCCCATGGTAGCAGGGGCCAACTGGCAGCAGTTAATCGACAAAGGCAACGTGGGCATGGTTACCATAATGGACAGCAGAGTTGGAACAGTAATCAGAATAGTCTGACTCGTCTGGAATTATGGCATTGTCTACTTGCTCATGGTGTCCCTAGTAGTGAAATACATGGCAAGCCTACTAAATATTTACTTGATCTGTATAGACAGAAGAATTTTAGGTCACGTGAACAGCAACCTAGATAGAATCGCCAGAATACGGAGTCATGACCTCTCAGTCAATTCCCAGACTTGAGTCAGTTTACAGACCCACAACCCCTTGAATGAAGGGGAGGCCAGGTCCCTTTGAGGAAGGACTCCACTATACTGCCAAAAATCTATAATGTCAATCTTTCTCC
>NW_006921647.1:9108882-9110863 GCF_000298275.1 Orycteropus afer afer | reverse complement strand
CTGACATGTGGAGTAAGGGCTATTATGGTAGGAAAAGCCAAGTGGAATCCATTAGAACTGCCTCTACCTACAAAAATAGTAAACCAAAAGCAATACAGCATCCCTGGAGGGGTTGCAGAGATTGCTGCCGCCATCAAGGACTTGAAGGATGCAGGGGTTGTGATTCCCACCAGACCCCTATTTAATTCACCTATTTGGTCTGTGCAAAAAACAGATGGATCTTTGAGAATGACAGTAGATTATCGTAAAGTTAATCAGGTGGTGACTCCAATTGCAGCTGCTGTTCCTGATGTGGTTTCATTGCTTCAGCAAATTAGTACATCTCCTAGTACTTGGTATGCAGCTATTGATCTAGCCAATGCTTTTTTCTCGATACCAATTTTAAAAGACCATCAGAAGCAGTTTGCCTTCAGCTGGCAAGGCCAACAGTATACTTTTACAGTCCTTCCTCAGGGGTATATCACCTCCCTGGCACTATGTCATAATTTAGTCTGTAGGGATCTTGATCGCCTTTCCCTTCCACAAGACATCACACTGGTCCATTATATTGATGACATTATGCTGATTGGACCTAGTAAAGAAGAAGTACTGATGACTCTAGACTTATTAGTGAGACATATATGTGCTAAAGGTTGGGAAATTAACCCAATGAAAATTCAGGGATTTTCCACCTCAGTGAAATTTTTAGGGGTCTAATGGTGTGGGGCATGTTGAGATATTCCCACTAAAGTGAAGGATAAGTTATTGTATCTGGCTTCTCCCACAACTAAAAAGGAGGCACAGTGTCTGGTGGGTCTCTTTGGATTTTGGAGGCAACATATCCCTCATTTGGGTGTGTTTCTGTGGCCTATTTATCAAGTGAATCTGAAAGCTGCTAGTTTTGAGTGGAGCCCAGAACAACAGAAGGCTCTGCAACAGGTCAGGCTGCCGTGCAGGCTGCTCTGCCACTTGGGCCATGTGATCCAGCTGATCCAATAGTGCTTGAAGTGTCTGTAGTAGATAGAGATGCTGTTTGGAGCCTTTGGCAGGTCCATATTGGTGAATCGCAATGCAGACCCTTGGGATTTTGGAGCAAAGCCCTGCCATCCTCTGCAGATAACTACTCTCCTTTTGAGAAACAGCTTTGGGCTTGTTACTGAGCTTTAGTAGAGACTGAATGCCTAACCATGGGCCACCAAGTCACCATGAGGCCTGAGTTGCCCATCATGAACTGGGTGTTGTCTGACCCATAGAGTCATAAAGTTGGATGTGTACAGCAGCACTCCATCATTAAATGGAAGTGATATATCAGAGATCAGGCTTGAGCAGGACCTGATGGCACAAGTAAGTTGCATGAGGAAGTGGCCCAAATGCCTATGGTCTGCACTCCAGTAACATTACTTTCCCTGTCCCACTCTCCACCTGTGACCTCATGGGGAGTTCCTTATTATGATCAGTTGACTGAGGAAGAGAAAACTCATGGCTGGTTTACAGATGGTTCTGTGAGATATGCAGGCATCACTTGAAAGTAGACAGCAGCAGCACTGCAGCCCCTTTCTGGGATTTCCTTAAAGGACAGTGGTGAAGGGAAATCCTCCCAATGGGCAGAACTTCAAGCCATGCATATGGCTGTTCACTTTGCATGGAATAAGAAATGGCCAGATGTGCGATTATATATGGATTCATGGGCTGTGGCTAATGGCTTAGCTGGATGGTCTAGGACTTGGAAGAAGCGTGATTGGAAGATTGGTGATAAGGATGTATGGGGAAGAGATATGTGGATAGATCTCTCTGAATGGGCCAAAGGAGTAAAGGTATTTGTGTCTCATGTGAACGTCCACCAAAAGGTGACCTCATTAGAGGAAGACTTTAACAATCAGGTGGATAGGATGACACATTCAGTGGAAACCAACTGTCCTTTTTCCCCAGCTACTCCTGCTATTGCTCAATGGGCTCATGAACAAAGTGGCCATGGTGGCAGGGATGGAGGTTATGCATGGGC
>NW_006921647.1:9093681-9108050 GCF_000298275.1 Orycteropus afer afer | reverse complement strand
CAGCTGAGGTGCTTGCTGAGGGCAAGGGAAATACAGAATGGGTGGTGGAAGAAGGTAGTTCTGAATATCAGCTACGACCATGTGACCAGCTGCAGAAACAAGGACTGTGATTGTTATATTTCTTCACTGTATATGTGCATCAAATATTTTTGTTTCCTTCTGCTATGAACTGTGAAATGTAAATAAGTTTAATGCATTTTGGTTATATGTGTGTTATTGTATCATGTTAGGCACAAATATGACTTTATAATTGTTCTTATTTAGAGATTATATATGGTTAAGAAGATGTGTACAACTGCCAAGTTGACAAGGGGTAGACTATGATAGTTGGAGCTGTGTGTCAACTTGGCTGGACCTCAGTTCTGTGTGGTTGTTCCCATGATGGGATCAGATGACTGTGTTCTGAGTGGCCAATCTGTTGAAGGGGAGTTTCCCTAGGGATGTGGCCTGGATCCAGTATATCCAGGGACATCCTGGGAAGAGGGACATTCTTCTGTGGACTGGGATTCTGTTGTGCTGCCTACAACTGTCTGTGAGTGAGCAATCCACTGTTTGGCCTGGAGATCTTGGATTCATCATTCATTGGAGTCAACAGCTGGTGTACTGCCTGCCAGCCTTGAGCTCCTCAGCCCCTGCAGTTGTGGGAGCCAGGAAAAGCCTCCAGCTTGACGTTTGATTCAGGAACTTTGGACTTGCTGGCTTCTATACGTGTGTGAGCCATTTCCCTAAGATAAATTTCTCTATATATGTATATGTATATAAGCTTTGCTGGTTTTTGTTTCTCTAGAGAACCCAGTCTAATGCAGTGACTTTTTGTTTTTCCTGAACTGCTCTCAAGATTCTTTGTCTTTGGTTTTGATGAGTTTGATTATGATATTTCTTGGTGACTTTCTGATGGGGGTCTACCCTTTATGGGATTCATTGAGCTTCTTGGATGAATATCTTCTCCTCTTTCATGATATTAGAGAAGCTTTCTGCCAGCAAATCTTTGACAATTCTCTCCATGTTTTTGGTGTCCCTTTTCCTGTTCTGGAATTCTGATCACACATAAATTTTTCTCTTGGTAGTGTCTCACATAATTATTAAGCTTTCTTTATTTTCTTCATTCTTTTTTCTTTCTTTCTGATTTTCCCTTAAACACATTAGTACCAATTAGTCCTCTAATTTACTGATCCAGTCTTCCATTGATTCAATTCTGCTCCTATGTCCTTCTATTGAGTTGTCTATTTCTGAAATTTTGTTGCTAATCTTCTCAATTTCTAATTGCTGTTTTTGTATGGTTTCTATTTATTTTGTCATTTGTTCTTGTTTTGTTTTCCTGAATTCTTCTATTTCTTTGTCTGTGTTTTCCTTGATTTTGTCTGTGATTTCTTTGGTTTTGCCTATATTTTCCTTGACTTCTTGGAGAATCATATATGTTAGTGATTTGCATTCTTTACCAGGCAGTTCCTTTACAGTAAGTTCTCTGTGTCTTTATTTTGGTCACTTGCTGGAGTCTTCTTGACCTGCTTCTTTATGTAATTTGATATTATCTCCTGTTTCTGAGGGAGTAAAGTATTACTATATTTATTTATTTTTATTACATTTTTGTTTACTGTGCTTTTTTTTTTTTTTTTTTGCATTGCTATTTCAATATATCTGAGTAGGTGGGACATGTGTGCTACTCTGGTTACTAGTCTGGCAGCATTGGCGCTCTCATCACCTGTCTCTGGTAAGTGGGGCAGTGGCTGGGTGTGTGAGTGAGGGTCTCTGTTGGTTTTGTGAGGCAGCTGAGGATGTAGCTGACATTGCTGGTGAAGTGACTTGTCCTTCCAGCCAGTCACCTGGGCATGAATCCAAGGAGCATTCTCACTGGCCACTAAGTTGCATGTTGTGTGTGTGCACTGCTGGTTACCAGGTGGTCAGGGTGAGGAGGCCTAGATCATTGGTTATCAAGTGGGTGGTATGGAAACTCTCACTGATGGTCGCAGGCAGACAGGGCTTCTGGGGGTGGTCCGAGAAGGCATAAACCTCTGGTTGTGGGGGGCAAGGCAAGGGTGATACTGCAAGTCCATGGGTGCCTGCTAGGGGGGTGTACCCCTGTCCTCTAGAGTGTGATGTAGGGAAGGATGTGCCACCCATCCTTTGCCCCAAGTACAGGTGGCTAAAGGTTGTAGGAGATGCTGCTGGTCTGTGGGTCCCCAGCATGAGTACAGAGCTTAAACTCTTAACATCAGCTACAGTGCCTACAGCATGTTTGAACCAGTTGCCGTAGAGTTGATTTTGACTATGACTCAGGTGACTCAATGTGCATCAGAGTAGCACTGTGCTCCATAGCATTTGCAATGGCTGGTTTTTCAGAAGTAAAATATCAACCCTTTCTTATGAGGTGCCTCTGGGTGGACTTGAACCTCCAACCTTTCTTAGCAGCCAAATGTGTTAACTGTTTGCACCAACAAGGGAGTTGAGTGTTTAATGAGGGTGGGGGGAATAGATTCCAGACTTCCAAAAGCAAGCACTGTGTCCAATTCATCATTGACTCGTTGTTGTTATTGTTGTGTGCCATCAAGTCAACCCCGACTCATAGCAACCCCTCCTTGGGTTGCTGAGGCAGTATCACTACGGAAGTAGATTGCCCAATTAGTATCTTACAAATGATTGGCATGTAGTAGATGCCTGTGATATAGCACATGATTACTCATTGCCTCTGTACCATCAGACACTAAGGAAGGCCCACACTCCCCCCAAACTCTTGATCAACATGGCCATGTGGCTCATAGTTGCTAATAGAGTGTTGGCATCAACATCAG
This sequence comes from Orycteropus afer afer, assembly GCF_000298275.1. NCBI lineage: Eukaryota > Metazoa > Chordata > Mammalia > Tubulidentata > Orycteropodidae > Orycteropus > Orycteropus afer. The sequence goes on along the minus strand of NW_006921647.1, from coordinate 9,105,261 downwards.
GTGCCTCTTCTGACCTCAAGAACATCACAAGTTTCCGCTTGCCCCTCTTGTGCTTCTGCCAATGCCATGAGAAAGTCCTGGTCTAAGAAATATGATAATATCACTATTTTTTTATTTCATGTTTTATGCCTTATTTCTGAATGCTTCCATGATTCTTGATTTCATTACTTAATCTGAGTACAGAAGTTAAATATCTAATCAAGGTGGTAAGAATTAAGTACTTTTATTTAAAACATTTATATACTCAGTCTAGTATTCAAGATAAACCACACAGCCTGGGGTTCAAATGTTTTAATAAATTCCATCTTTTTATATCATTAGCCATCTGCTTATGCAGTAGACAAATGGAAAACACAGGAATATATGTGATCAGATATTCATGCAGATCTAACAGAAATACATTCTGTAGAAAAAAAGAAAAGTGCATTTATACCTCAAAATATCATATGACACACAACTCTGTCACTTTTGTTGATAGATTTATGTCAGTTAACAAAATATCACGTACTATTTGCTTGTTTTGGATGTAACCTACGTACATGAATGTTTTTGACTAATCTGTTAAAAATATTGTCTGTTCTCTTTCTGTGAGAAGCCACCAGGGACAAGGAGAAATTTACAGTTAAATATATTTTTATTTATGAGCAGTCTCTAATTTTCTTATTCTCTTGCTTCAAATCTGTTGGTGGGTGACAGATTCAGAGTTTCAGTCCTGATAAGGATGCAAAAGTTGAGATATTTATTTAAACCTCTTGCATTTGCAAAAATTGGGCCAGAATCTTTGGAGAGTAGCCTTTCTTGGAGGGTTGCTAATGCCTCTGGCTTTCTTTCATACTGGCATTCCCAGGCAAATAGTCTATCACATGGCATTTCATCCCTTCTGCTTTGGACCCTGGCAGAACAGGAGAGATATAAGTACTGAGTAAACATCCACATTTTGAGACAGAAAAGAATGACATTTTTAGCACTGGCTTTATATGAGATCAATGGGTGTCCAGGGATGCAGGGACACCTATGACCATTTCAGATTTGAGGCCTGGAATTGTTATAAAACTTCAGGGAAATTCATGCTTTTAAGTTGTTAATTTTAGTATTAATAACTTCAATCCTTTAGGTTAAAAAGCATGTTTCCCAGCTCATGTATATCATTTTATACTAATCTGATTTTTGGTGTTAATTAATCAAAGTAGTACCCAGTTTCCATTGAGTCAAAGTAAATCGACAGCCTCTTCTTCCAAGGCACCTCAAGGTACACTTGAACATCCAAACTTTTGGTTATCAGCTGAAAATAAAATACATTTGCCTTACCAGGTACTCCATTCATTCATTTAGGTGATGAATCCCCTACTGTGTTCCAGGTGCTGTGCTAAACATTGGGGTTCCATTAATGGAAAAAAATGCATTTAAAAACCAACTCTAGAAAGACTCTTTTCTACTTCCTTCTGCTGAGTCAGCTGCCTTTTTATATGCCACTATGGGAGCTCTGGTAGCATAGTGCCTAAGCCACTTGACTGCTAACCAAAGTGGTTCAAACCCACTAGCCACTCCTTGGAAGGAAGGTTGGGAAATCTACTTCCACAGTGATAACCACCTCAGAAACCCAAGGAGGGGTTGCTATGAGTCGGTTTCGACTCCACAGCACATAACAACAACAACGACATGATGCCAGATTAATTATTCAAAAAATATATGTTAAACAAAATTTTGTTAGGTATCATTGCAAAACTAACGATTACCACTGCACAATCTTAGTGGCATACAATGATAAGTATTTGTCTTCTGTCCACACATCCATGGGTTACATTGGAGTGGCTAATGGAGGGTGATCTTGTTTTATATTGAGGAAGGTCCAAGTCTCCTCCATCTAATTCTCAGAATGGAGGAACAAAGAAATTTTATACCAACCCTCTCCCACTCTGATTATTTATATAATATACTTTATAAAGGAATTTTTTTTTCTTCTGTGTCACACAGAATGTCACGTATTAAACAAATTTTTGTACTGGTTACAAAAATCACTGCTCATATATGCACATATATGTCTTTTTAATCTATTATTATTATTTTTTTTTTGGTATTCATTCATCTGACTAGTAGCACTGTTGCCATTGAGTTGACATTTATTCACTTCATTTCTTTTTATCAATGATATTCTATTTCCTCCCCTCTCTGCCTCCACCACCTGTTTGTCAGTTTGTCATATGTGATAGCTTGTGTGCTGCTATGATGCTGGAAGCCATACCACTGGTATTTCAAATACTAACAGGGTCACCCACAGTGGACAAGTTTCAGCAAAACTTCTAGACTAAGATAGACTAGGAAGAAAGGCTTGGCAATCTACTTCCAAAAATTAATCAAGGGAAACCCTATGGATCACAACAGAATCATCTGAAATACTACTGGGAGATGAACCCCCTCAGTTTGGAAGACACTCAAAGTACACAGTGGATGCAATAACGGACTTGAGTGTACCAATGATAAAGATGGCAGAGTACCAGGCAACATTTTTTTTTCTGTTATCCATGATGTTGCCATGGGTTAGAGGCAACTGTATGGTAACTAGCAACAACAACAATAGACCTCCTAGCCAATCCATTTCTTTCTGGGTTTCCCAGTTTATTTGGCAAAGATATTAGAGATTAACAAACACTCTATTATATCATCGATTTCTGGAGTAGAGTGGTAGGAAGCCCACATACTTCATAGGGATAGGAAACAACAGAGGCAGTGTCCCGGAGTTTGTGAAGTGCCAATTTGGTAGTCAGAAGATGCCACACTCTGCTCATCTTCTGCCACAAGGAGGGAATGTCCCAACAACCATTAAAGGCAACTTCTCCCACTGCAAACACTTAAGTGCACCCAGAGACATCTCAGAAGAAAGGCCTGGTGACCTACTTCTGAAAAACCCTGGCCACTGAAAGCCCTATGGGACAAGAAGGACACAGAATTGGCAAGTTATTGTTTATGGAGTACTGAATTTCAGTTTACTGTGATGGAAACATTAATGTAATTGCTATCAATAAATTGTACACCTGTAAAGAGTTGAATTGGCAAAAGTTGTGAGGTAGATATATTTACAAAAAAAAAAAAAAAAAGGAATAGTTGCTGAAGTTGCTTATGTACAACCAAACTCCTCATGGAATTTGGCTCCTTGGTTTGGAAGTTTGACCTAATAACATATTTAGTGCTTCTATTCTACCTTCTAGTTTTTGGCATGGTGTCTGAGGTCTTAAAAGCTTGCAAGTGGCCAACCAAGGCACAATTAGTCTCTGTTTACTTGGAGCAACAGAGGAAGGAGAGTCAGGAATAGAAGGAGTAAAAGGAATGTGTGGCCAATTGCCTCCAAAGATAATTGCCTCCTTTGCCATGAGACCAGAAGAACTGGAAGGTGCCTAGCTACCATTGCTGAACATTTTAATCAAAGAGTCTATAGAAGAATCCTGATCAAAAGGGGGAAAATGCAGATTCAAATTCTTATAGAATCCAGCAATTTTGGAGCCTCGAGCGTGGATAAACCCCTGATACTATTGCCTTGAAATATTCTTTAAACCTTAAATAATAAATATCCCCTGAAGTGTTCATAAAACCAAACAGTGGTTTAGCTCAATTAGTAAAAAAAATGTCAGGCTTGAGCACTGTTCTCTTTTAAGAACTATCAATATCCAAGTGACAATGACAATTCAAAAGATTAAATAGGAACTTTAGGGGACAGTGAATTTGTGTTGATTGGGGAGGAACATTTCAGAAATGTGTATGAGAATGGTTGCACAACTTGAAGAATGCAATCAATGTCACTGAATTATACATGTAGAAACTGTTGAACTGTATATTCTGCTTTATAGATTCTCAGTAACAGCAACAAAATATAAAATAATTTTTTAAAAAAAGAACTATAGAGTGGTTGAGAAGATGGGGGATGAATGTGAAGAATACTGTGGAATTTTGTTGTTGTTCATAGTTCAGAACAGCCTTGTAGAAGCAGCAACAAAAGTTGGCAAACTCATATTTGTCAGACACAACATACTCCTTGGGCCCTGGGGCCATCTGCTTTAGACACACAAACCATGATGTAGTCTAGGTAGAATTCTAAAGATGATCATGGTTATTCAAACAAATACTAATGTAGGTACTGCAGTTAAAGGACTTTGCTAATGTAATTCTGGTTAATGGATTTTAAAATGTTGTTGTTATGTGCTGTTGAGTTGGACCCAACTCATAGCGACCCCTCCTTGGGTTTCTGAGGCAGTATCACGACGGAAGTAGATTGCCCAACCTTCCTTCTGAGGAGTGACTGGTGGGTTTGAACTGCCAGCCTTCTGGTTAGCAGTCAAGTGCCTTACGCACTACGCTACCAGAGCTCCCAGATTTTAAAATAGGGAGATGAATTTGGATTATCTAGGTGGGCCCAATCTAATCACACAAACTCTTACAAATAAAGAGTCAGAAGAGATATGTGACAGAAGAGAAAGTCACAGAGATATGACAGAAGAGAAAGTTGAAGAGATTGGAAGCATTAGAAGGGCTTGAACCATTGATGGTGGAGGAGGTGACATGAAAAGCATGGGAAGGAATGTGGGCAGCCTCTAGAGCAAAGACTGGCCCCTGGTTTTGGAAATGGAGACTTCATTCCTACAATCAGAAGAAACTGAACTTGGCTATAAACTTAAATGAGCTTGGATGCTAATTTTTCCCAGAACTTTTCCCTTTTAATTAAAGCCCACTCAGCTAACACATTGATTTTGGCCCTGAGATAGTAGAAATTTGGAAACAAGCTAAGTCAACTGGAACTTGTGATATTGAGAGCTGTGAGATAACAAATTTGTGTTGTTTTAAGCTGAAGGGGGGAGGAACAAAACTATGGACCACTATGGAATACACAGCGTCACCAGTAGGTGGAGTTGACTACTCGTAACTACTCATATAATTTAACAGAACACAAAAATGAAACAAAAAACAAAAACCCCAGCAAATTACTGATGTAACTCTTCTATTTAATTCAAACTTGATTATTTAACTAACTCTTAACTCAACCTAGGAGCTCTGGTGGTATAGTGCCTAAGGCATTTGACTGCTAACTAGAAAGCTGGTGGTTCAAACCCACCAGCCACTCCTCAGAAGGAAGATGGGGCAATCTACTTCTGTAGTGATACCGCCTCGGAAACCCAAGGAGGAGTCACTATAAGTTGGATCCGACTCAACAGCAGTGCGTTTTGTTTTGTTTTTTTTTGACTTAACTTATACTCCCACCTTCAGTTTGAGTCTTCCCCATCTCAGTGTTTGGCACCATTATTCTCCTTTCAGTTCAAGTACAAAAATTAGGCGTTATTCATGATTACTATTTTTCCTACTACCCCCACTTCAAATACATTTCTATTGGCTTATCTTTAAAATGTGTCCCAGATCTATCTACTTCTCTCCAGATCCATTGTCTAAGGTCCTTGTCTAAATTGATCACCAAGAATACAGCCACAGACCAGCAGTTCTCAAAGTGTGGTCCCTGGACCAGCAGCACCTAGGAAATTGTTTAGAAACACAAGTTGTAAAATACTGAATCAGTAACTCTAGAGGTGGGCTCTAGCAATCTGTACTGTGGCAAGCCATCCTGGTGATTCTGATGCAGTACAGAAGACTACCTTGTCCTATTTCATTAAGAAGGTCTGGTGGTATATTGGTAAAGGCATATGGCCACTAACCAAAAGGTCAGTGGTTTGAACCCATTAGCCACTTCTCAAGAAAAACGTAAGGCCGGCTGCTTACATAAAGATTTACAGCCTTGGAAACCCTACATGGAAATTCTACTTTCTCCTATCCAAAAAAAAAAAAAAAAAAAAAAACCACCCAAACCTCACTGCTGTCGAGATGATTCTGAATCACAGAGACCCCTCCTTGGGTTCCTGAGGTGGTACTTCTGCATTGAACACCAGTGACCAAAAACCAGAATTGTGGGATTGACATCAAGAATCAAGAACATCATCCATGAAGAAAGCAAGAGGTCATTAAAAAGACAAGAAAAGAAGAAAAGACCATAATGGATGACAGAAGAGACTCTGAAACTTGCCCTTGAGTGGAGAGTAGCTAAAGCAAATGGAAGAAATGACAAGATAAAAGAGCTGAACAGAAGCTTTCAAAGAGCAGCTCAAGCAGACAAAGCCACTTACTACAATGAAATGTCAAAGATTAGAAAACCAAAAGGGAAGAACACATTTGGCATTTCTCAAGCTGAAAGAACTGAGGAAAAAATTTAAACCTCGAGTTGCAATATTGAAAGATTCTGTGGACAAAATATTGAATGATACAGGAAACATCAAAAGAAGATGGAAGGAATACACAGTCACTGAACCAAAAAGAACTGGTCAATCTTCATCCATTTCAGGAGGTGGCATATGTTGAAGAACCAATAGTATTAAAGGAAGAATTCAAATCTGCACTGAAGGAATTGGTGAAGAAGAAGACTCCAGGAATTGACAGAATATCCACTGAGATGTTTCAACAAACAGATGCCCTACTGGAGACACTCACTGGATTATGCCAAGAGATTTGGAAGACAGTTACCTGGACCACTGACTGCAAGAGATCTATATTTATACCCATTCCAAAGAAAGGTGATCCCACAGAATGTGGAAATTATCGAACAATATCATTAATATCACACACAAGTAAAATCTTACTAACCAGAAAAAAAAAAAAAAAAAAAAAAACACCAAACCCATTGCTGTCGAGTTGGAGCCAACTCGTAGTGACCCTTCTTTGGGTTTCCGAGGCAGTATCACTGCAGAAGTAGATTGCCCAACCTTCCTTCCAAGGAGTGGCTGGTGGATTTGAACTGCCAACCTTCTGGTTAGCAGTCAAATGCCTTAGGCACTATGCCACCAGAGCTCCCTACACCACCAGAGCTCCCTAAAATTAAAAAACGGTTGCAGCAGTATATTGACAGAGTACTTCCAGAGGTGCAAGCTGGATTCAGAAGAGGACGTGGAACAAAGGAAAGAAGGGAGTGTGTCAGGGTTGTATCCTTTCACCATACTTATTCAATCTATATGCTGAGCAAATAATCTGAGAAGCTTGACTATATGAAGAAGAATGTGAGATCAAGATTGGAGGAAGAATCATTAACAATCTGCGATATGCTGATGACACAACTTTGCTTGCTGAAAGTGAGGATGACTTGAAGCACTTACTGATGAAGATTGAAGAATACAGTCTGCAGTATGGATTACATCTCAGTATAAAGAAAACAAAAATCCTCACAACTGGACCTATAAGCAGCATCATGATAAATGGAGAAAAGATTGAAGTTGTCAAAGAATTCCTATTGCTTGGTTCTACAACCAACGCCAATGGAGGCAGCAGGCAAGACATCAGGTGACGTATAGCACTGGGCAAGTCGGCTACAAAGGACCTCTTTCAAGTGCTGAGGAGCAAAGATGTCATCTTGAGGACCAGGGTGCACCTGACCCAAGTCATGATATTTTCAATTGCCTCATTTGTATGTGAGAGCTAGACAAGGAGTAAGGAAGACTGAAGAAGAGTTGATGCTTTTGAGTTGTGGTGCTGGTGAAGAATGCTGAAAGTACCATGGACTACTAAAAGAACTAACAAATCTGTCCTGGAGGAAGTGTAGCCGGAGAGCTCCTTGGAAGTGAGAATGGCCAGACTTCGTCTCATCTACTTTGGACATGTTATCAAAAGGGACTACTCCCTGGAGAAGAATGTCATGCTTGTAAGGTGGAGGGTCAACACAAGAGGGGAAGGCCCTCAACGAGAGGGATGATTGACACAGTGTCTGTGGCGATGGGCTCAAGTACAGCAAGGATCACTGAGCTGGCGTGGCATCGAGTGGTGTTTCCTTCTGCTGTGCATAAGGTTACTATGAGTCAGATGACTTGATGGCACCTAACAGCAACAACATCTCTATGGAAGTAGATTGCCCAGTGTTAGATTTGTCCTATAGTCTCTATGAGTAGGAATCCACTTGATGGCAGTGGGTTTTTTCCAATTCATTTGTGTCTTAGATCATGTCATGTTGCAACTTAAAGATTTTCAGTGGCTACAACTTTATTATTATTTACCCCTGTCTTTATTATTATTATTTACCCCATTGACATCTCTCATTGTATCTATAGCATACCTTCCTGCCACCCCAGTGCTCTACTCTTGGTCTTCTCTCTGTTCCTCATTAGGCCAAGTTCATTTCTCTTTGGTGCCTCAGTCTGATTCCATTATTTCTGCAGTTCTCTTCCCCAGCTCTCCTATCTGACTCCTTTCTTATCATTCAGCTTTCAGCTGAAATGATAATTCCACAAAGAATCTCCTTTAACCTTCCTATCCCCACAGGAATTCACTTCCTATTGCAAAATCTTTCATTTTCTTCATAACATTTATCTCTACTTAAAATTATATCAGGTATTGGTTTACCTAGTTATTGTTTGCTTGTCCCAATAGAATGTATGGGCAAAATAGTGACCTTGCCCATCTCTTCTTTACTCTATTGGTAACACCTCCAACAGTGTATTTGTTTGAGTGTATTTGTTGCATAAATGAAGATCTATGTTCTAGTGCTAACTCCAGCTTAAACTTGCTGTGTGACTTTGAGTTAGTAACCTCACTGGACCTAAATTTCCTGTTCTATGTAAATAAGAAAGTTAGAAGTTGTAGTTAATTGCCATTGAGTTAGCTTCAACTTGTACAACGGAACAAAATGATGCCTAGTTCTGAGCCATTTTCACAGTAATTGTTATGCGCGAGTCTATTATTTTGGCCACTGTGTATTTTGAGTGCCTTCCAACAGAAGGGCCTCATCTCCCAGCATTATATTGAACAATATTCTATTTCGATCCATAGAGTTTTCATTGGCTGATTTTCAGAAGTGAAAATATAATCTCCACTTCCCCAAAAGTGATCGATCCAAATTCTTATTAATTATTGCATCTGCCATGGTCCAGGATGTCAAGTTGATGTCCATTCCTTCTTTGATCCATCATAATCCTGTCTTTATATTCTGTTATCTATGAACTAAGTGGTACAAATAACAACCAATGGCATATATATAAACTGGTAGATACAGGAAAAGGCAAGAAGAAAGAAAACATAATAAATAAATATATTAATGAAAAGACAAATAAAAAAATGCAATTGTATACTACAGTTATTGTTTTTGTAACTGGTCCCAAGCCTTATTCAATAATTATGCCTTGCCTCCTCCACTATGCAGTCCTTTTGCCTTCAGTGAGCACTTCAAGGAGTAATAAAAGTCTTTGTTTCTATGGAATATGCTTATTTGGTTGTATTGCTTATATAGGTTTCCTGTAGATTTTCATGAAGTACTAGATAGCCCTCTACCTTTATTGTTTATAAGCAATCTGATTTTCCCTCAAATCAATCATCCCAGTCAACTTCATGACCCTATTTTCTTACCTGTTTTTCCTAGTGGATGAAGAATCTGAAATTTCCAGGTAGCAATTTCAGCAAAAGCAGCTATATCATTTGAAGAGCCCAGTGAAAAATGAAAATGTGGGCTCACTTGTTAAAAAGATATTAACTATTTCAAGTATGGAGCCCTGTGCAAATGGAGAGGTCACAAACACAGCCCATTCATTCCTGGGTCTCAGTTTTAAATTTAGTGGTACTTTTATATCCTACAATAAGATTGTATTTTCCAAAGATCATGGCATCAATTTATATTTCATTCCACATTTATCTTCCAATGTAGCATTAGTATTCCCCCATCAAGAGGTAGAGTTTCTTCTCTTGAACCTGGATAGACCCTTATAATTGCCTTGACCAAAGGAATGTGGTAGATGTAATTCTGCATGACATTTGAGGCTAGATCATAAGTTGATACAGCTTCTCTCTTTATGTCTGTTTCTTCTTTTTCTCTCTCTCCTTGCACTTTGGGAGCTCTGAACTGACATACATGAAGTCCTGTTACTCTGAAACCTGGAAGCCACCATTCTGGAAAGACCACATAAAAAGACTACATAGAGAGATGCCTTGCTGTTTCAGCCCCAGTTTTCTAGTTGCTCTAGTCCGGACACCAGACTTGTGAGTGAAGAAACATTGGAGACAACCCTAAACCTAGCCCCAGCTACTACCTGACTTCAACCTCATGAGGAGCCCTGAACCAGAATGATTCAAGCAAGCCACATCCAAATTTCTGACCCAACAAATTGTAGAAGCAGTGATTACCATGGTTTTAAGACCCTAAGTCTTGAAGTGACTTTTTTTTTTTTTTTTTTTTAAATGCGGTAATAGATATCTATCTAGTACATACACCTTGGGCAATAAGATCTCCAACCAGCAGAGCCCAAAGTCTCAGGTATGGAAAGCAAAAATTACACAAGAAGATAAGTATAATAGTGAGAGGTGTCACTACCACTTACATCCATTGGTACCTGGACCACTGTATTCCATTTATGGGAAGATCCACACTATATTTTGGATATGAGTCTAGACCTAATACTGAATTCTTTACAATAGCACCAAAAACTTGTAAAGGATATTGTGATGGTTATGTTTGTGTGTCAACTTGGCTGGGCCTGGTAGAGTGGCTGGGCAGCTGGTGGTAGTTATTCCCCATGATGAGATTGGCAATCAACTCCATGGTGAGATCTACCACAAGCAGCTGAATAGCTGCCTTTGGGTATGTCATCTGCTTCCCATATATAAGCAGGAGCCTTGAGAATGTCTCTAGCCTACGACATGCTTGGACTCTGCATGTAGCCGTGCTGTTGCTCAGCAGCCTGCTATGCTCTGCCCTCCTTGGAACTTACAATGGACTTAAGTTAATGGCCTGCCATGTGGTTTGGTAACATTGGGACTGTGCCCTTTTACTTGTCAACCTTGGGGCTTCTCAACCTCAGCAGCCAGCAGTTGTCTGAGTGAAGATACACCTCTAGTTCCAGTGGGCCAGGAGCAGGACCCCAAGGTTGAGGGGCTTTTACCCAGCCCCTAGAGCCTGGCACTTGAACTTGGACTTAAATTCCAAATTGTAAGAATAAACTCCTGTCTGTTAAGGCCATCCCATTTGTGGTATGTTCTTGTCAGAGTGGCACTAGGTAACCAGAACAGGTATTTCGTTATTAAAACTGTAATTGAACCATATCGTAAGAGTGACAATTCAACTTGTCATCAAAAGTAGGACATCTTGAGAGCAAAGGAAGCACTTTAAATAATTACTCTGGAACAGTAAGTGTAAATCAGGGCTTCCCTAGGCAAGCCAGAATATATGGTCACCCTTTCAATAGAGTGTTTCTTGGTTATGAGATATAGAACAGTAAATCTCATGAGTATCAGACATCATCCTACAAAGAATAAGTTCTTTGGTCAAAAATAACATAGATTGGGATACCATGATAAGGGATCTCACTGCCAAACTCACTGCCATCGAGTCCATTCTGACTTATAGGGCCCCAGTTGGGTTTCTGAGGCTGTAAATCTTTACGGAAGTAGATTGCCTGATCTTCCTTCCACGGAGCAGCTGTTGGGTTTGAATCTCCTACCTTCTGATTAGCAGCCAAATGCTTTATCCACTATGCCACCAGAGCTCCTTATGACAGAGAATGTTGTTGTTGTTGTTGTTAT
>NW_006921647.1:9090904-9092631 GCF_000298275.1 Orycteropus afer afer | reverse complement strand
AAGGAAGGTTGGGCAATCCTACTTCCGTAGTGATACTGCCTCAGAAACCCAAGGAGGGGTCGCTATGAGTCGGGTTTGACTCGACGGCACATAACAACAAAGAGGAAAAGGTACACATTTACACATGCAAATTATTAAAGGTAATCTTGGAATAATTTCCCACTGGTTTACTTAATGCTGGAATATTTAAATACCTCATAATAGGCCCCCTGGCAAGTATTTTTAAATTGACAATTTTAATGTATCTCCTGGAAGGAAAAAATAATCAAGTCTTCCCCAAAGCTTATTGAGTTTATTGCTAGGGGCAATTTGTAATATTAGTATATATAATAATAATCTACCCTTCTATAGAAGTTCAATTAGATATTTTGAAGTGTCAGTTTGCTTCAATAATTTCTTTTAAAAAGATTAGCATAAGGCAGAGGTTAAAGATGTTCCTAAATGTACAGCTTTTCCAAACTGCTGTGCCACTCCATCATTTCTGACATCAACTCCTCCTCCTCCTCCCCTCAGTAATCTCCCTCCTGTTTTAGAGTTCCATATTACTGAAACATCTCACAGAACTCACAAATTCCCAAGGACATGGCTCACGTGGTGGTGGTGGTGGAGGCTGGGAGGCTGGTAAGCTGGCAAGTCCCAGGTCTGTGGGTAGGTCTGGAGGATTCTCCCAACTCACATGGCTGCAGGGCTTGGTGAACCCAAATTGGCAGGTCAGATGACAGCTGCTGTCTCAAATCCAGGGGTGAGATGACGACAAACCAAATGCAAAACAGGAGCAAGACTGCGAACTTTTCCAGAACATTCACATATATCCTCAAGAAAGCTAAGGGTGGTGAATTGAGTCACACCCTCCAGCAAGGTGGGACTCAGGATACATCCCACTGTAAATAGGCATAGAGATTAGGATTTACAATATGTCAGAAAATGGAGGACAATGACTAGAAGGGCCATATTAAGAAATTCACTACACTGCACAGTTACATCCAAGCCTGAGAATTATAATCAGAAATATGGTCTTTGGAGCTTCATGTGACATACAGAAGTGACTCTTTTCTGTATAGTTCCTTTAAAGTGGTTCTTATATTTCAACAGAGTCGCTCTCTGGAGTGCCAGTTGTATTGATAGGGGTTAATATTCCTTTTCTAACTAAAAATGAATTAATATGCAGTACTTTCTTGCTTAAAAATTTTTTGGAAGTGGGGATGGTGTAAGCAGGAATGAGAAAGATATTTTTTAAAAATACAAAGCTCTTAAAAATTAAAAAAATTAAAAAATTATAAATTAGCTAATTACTGAGATATGAAGATTCTCAGTCTTGCTTCCTTATTCTCTCAGGATAATTTACTTTATAAATTATTTGGTGAGCTGATGTTGTTGTTGTTGTTGTTGTTAGGTGCCATCAAGTCAGCTCTGACTTATAGCAATCCTATGTCCAACAGAATGAAACACTCCCAGTCTTGTACCAGCCTCACAATCCTTGCTATACATGAGCCCATCATGGCAGCCACTGTGTCAATGGTGAGCTGATAGATCTTGTTAATTATATTAGCATTGTTGTTGTTGTTGTTGTTAAGTGCCGTCGAGTTGTTTCCAACTCATAGCGACCCCATGCACAGCAGAACGAAACACTGCCCAATCCTGCGCCAGCCCCACAATCCCTGCTATACTTGAGCTCATCATTGCAGCCACGGTATCAATCCATCTCGTTGAAGGCCTCCCCCTCCTTC
>NW_006921647.1:9082051-9090528 GCF_000298275.1 Orycteropus afer afer | reverse complement strand
TCATCTAATGTCCTGACTGCTGCTTCCATTGGCATCGATTGTAGAACCAAGCAACATGAATTCCTTGACAACCTCAATCTTCTCTCCATTTATTGTGATGCTGCTCATTGGTCCATATTAGCATTTAGTGTAATTAATATTTAAGTACCTTTCTGTCACATGTCCATATTAAGAATTACTTATGCTAATTAATCTAAGAAATGGAAAAATGTATATGAGATTTATTATAAAATATTTGGCTTTACTGAAAGAAAAACAATCTACAAAAATTCACTATATAGGCCGTAATCCCTATAACTATAGAGCATCTACCCAAAGATTGTAGTTAGAAATGATTTTTCTTGAAACTGCAACTGAAAGAAGATAATAGCCCCAGAATAAAAGTCACACCAAAAGGAGTTTTAGATTATGCAGCCATACAAATGTTATCAACAGAGACATCCAGACAGAAGAAAGAAAACAAGACATGAAACTGTTTACTACTAGTACTGCCCTCTGCCATTGAGTCAATTCCAACTCAAGTGACCCTTTAGGACAGAGTAGAACTGCCCTATGGGTTTCCAAGGCTGTCAGTCTTTACGGAAGCAGACTGCCTCATCTTTCTCCCTTGGAGTAGTTTGGGGATGTGAATGGCCAAACTTTTGATTAGCAGCTGAATGCTTTAACCACTATGCACCAGAGATCCTTTAAAACTGCTTAGTCCTCACTTAACAGAAGACTTGGATTAGAATCTCTGGATGGTGCAAACAGCTAATGTGCTTGAATGCTAACTGAAATGTTGGAGATTCAAGTCCACTTCAGACGTACCTTAGACAAACGGCCTGGTGATTTATTTCTGAGAGATTAGCTGTGGAAAAACCTATGGAGCACAATGGAGTTACCATGAGTCGGAGTCAACTTGACAGCAAGTTATTCCCTTTTTATTTTTTTTACTGAGGTATATAATATATATAGTAAGTGCACAATCCTTAATTGATGACTTTTGGTATCTGTGTACACCATATATCCCACACCAATTCAAGTGTCAGCACATTCCTAGAATCCCAGAAACCTCCCTTGTACAATTTCCAGTCAATTTCTCCCCCTGCTAAAGGTAACCACTACTTTTTACTTCTGACATTTTAGATTGGGTTTGCCTGTTCTTGAACTTCATATAAATGGAACTTCATATAAATATAGCATATGCATTTTTTGTGACTGGTTTCTTTTGCTCAACATTATATCTGTGAGATTCATCTATGTTGTTGCATGTAGCATCTCTTCAATATTAATTTCTATGATTGAAGAGAAACAGTGAAAACTTGGAAGAGTTTAGAGAAGAATTTATTAAAAAAAAAAAGATTAGAATTTTGTAAGTTAACCATTAGGGCTGTGTGTACCTCTAAGTTCTGGGCTCCCAAATGAAAAACATTGGAATTATCTCCTTTCTGTTCCCAATTTTCAGGTCCTCAGAATGGTCATGCCAAGGAGCTGCAAACCAGATGGGCTCTGCTAGGTTGAGAGGTATAATAGTAAGGAAGAAGAGAGGCTAAACGTGAAGAAACTTGTCCTGTAGTGTTAGGACAATGAAGTAGTTTACAGGTAAGTTACTGAATGAGTATCTTAAATATCTTATTAAATCAAACAATTCTAATTTCTGCTGAAAACATGATGACAGGTTAGAATCTTAAACTTTATGAGGCTAATACCAAATTAAAGATGAAAAGGGTTTTTAATATCTATAAAATCATGCAATAGTATAAAAAACAAAACCAAGCTCACTGCCATCAAATCGGATCCGACTCATAGCGACCCCTCCTTGGGTTTCCAAGGCGATATCACTATGGAAGTAGATTGCCCAACCTTCCTTCTGAGGAGTGGCTGTGGGGTTTGAACCATCAGCATTCTGGTTAGAAGTCAAATGCTTTAGGCACTATAGCACTATGGAAGGGGTCTATACTAGCCTCTTCACTGGGGATATGTCCAACAAATGCATTTAGCTCATTGTTGCACATAAAAATGTTTGATTTCATATAACAATAAAACAAATAGATATTAGAACAATAATAAAGAAAAACAGTGACCATTCAAATTTGCAAAGTTTAGAAAAGTTGCCACTATCCACTGTTGGCAAATGAGCCCTTATAAACACTATTGTTGGAAGTATAAATGGATATTCCATTTCTGAAGAATAATTTATCAGTATGAATCCAAGGCCTTAAACATTTTTATGCTCTAGCTCAGTAATCTCATGTCTAGGAATTTATCTTAAGGAAATAGTAAGGAAACAGATTTATATACAAAAAAATAATCACACCATTGTTTATAATTATATTGTTAGGTGCCATTGAGTAAGCTTTGACTCATAGTGACCCTATGTACAACAGAACAAAACACTGCCTGGTCCTGCACCATCCTCACAATCTTTGCTATACTTGAGCCTATCATTGCAGCCACTGTGTCAATCATCTTGTTGAGGGTCTTCCCCTTTTTCACTGACCCTCTACTTTACCAAGCATTATATCCTTCTCCAGAGAATGCTTTCTTCTGACAACATGACCAAATTACGTGAGATGAAGTCTGGCCATTCTTGTTTCCAAGGAGAATTCCGGTTGCACTTCTAGGACAGATTTATTTGTTCTTCTGGCAGTCCATGGTATTTTCAGTATTCTTCACCAACACCGTAATTCAAAGACATCAACTCTTCTTTGGTCTTCCTTATTCATTGTACAGCTTTCATATGCATATGATGTGATTGAAAATACTATGGCTTGGGTTGTTGTTGTTGTTGTTGTTATTTGCCGTCGAGTCGGCCCCGACTCATAGCGACCCCTCCTTGGGTTTCCGAGGCAGTATCACTACGGAAGTAGGATTGCCCAACCTTCCTTCCGAGGAGTGGCTGGTGGGTTTGAACCGCCAGCCTTCTGGTGAGCAGTCAAGTGCCTTAGCCACTATGCTACCAGGCTTGGGTTAAGTGTACCTTAATCTTCAAAGTGAGATCTTTGCTTCTTAACATTTTAAAGAGGTCATTTGCAGCAGATTTGCCTAGTGCAATATGATGTCTGATTTCTTGATGGAGGCTTCCATGGGTGTTGATTGTGCATCCAAGTGAAATGAAATCCCTGACAACTTTAATCTTTTTTTTTTTTTTTTTTCCTTTTATCATGATGCTGCTTATTGGTCCAGTTGTGAGGATTTTTGTTTCCTTTATGTTGAGGTGTAATCCATACTGCAGGCTGAAGCCTTTCATCTTCATCAGTAAGTGCTTCAAGTCTTCTTCACTTTCAACAACCAGAGTTGTGTCATTTGCATATTGTAGGTTGTTAATGAGTTTTCTTCCAATCCTAATGCCTTGCTCTTCTTCATATAGTCCAGGCTTTTGGATTATTTTCTGAGTACACTAATTGAACAAGTATCTTGAAAAGGTGCAACTCTGACACATACCCTTGCTGATTTTAAATCATGCAGTATCCCCTCATTCTGTTTGAATGACAGCATCTTTGTCTATGTATGAGTTCCTCATGAGCATAATTAAGTGTTCTGGAATTGCCATTCTTTTCAATGTTATCCATAATTTGTTATTATCCACACACTGAATGCTTTTGCATAGTCAATAAAACACAGGTAAACATCTTTCTGGTATTTTTTGCTTTCAGCTAAGATCCATCTGACATCACTGATGATATCCCTAATTCCACATCCTCTTCTGAATCTGGCTTGAATTTCTGAAAGTTCCCTGTCAATATACTGCTGCAACCATTTTTGAATTATCTTCAGCAAGGTTTTACTTACATGTAATATTAATGATATTGTTTGATAATTTCCATATTCAGTTGGATAACCTTTGTTTGGAATGGAAACAAATATGGATATCTTCCAGTCACTTGGCCAGGTGGCTGTATTCCAAATTTCTTGGCATAAACAAGTAAGTGTCTCCAGAGCTTCATCTGTTTGTTGAAATATCTCAATGGGTATTCTGTCATTTCCTGGCACCTTACCTTCCACCAATTCCTTCAGTGCAGCTTGGACTTCTTCCTTCACTACAACTGGTTCTTGATCATATGTTTCCTCCTGAAATAGTTGAACATTGACTAACTCTTTTTGGTACAGTGAGTCTGTGTATTCCTTCCATCTTCAATTTCTTCATCTTTGGCTTTAATGGTTGGTTCATAAATTTGAATAATAGTCATATTAACTGGTCTACCTTGTAAGTGTATGGTTATTATCCTATCACTGACAGCATTGTAGTTCAGGGTAGATCTTTTGATAATGAACGTGACACTGTTCCTCTTCAAGTGTCATTCCTGGTATAGAAAACCATATGATTGTATGATTCAAAATGGCCAATACCAGTTCATTTCAGCTCACTGGTGCCTAGGATATCAATCTTTATGTGTTCCATTTCAGTTTTGACAGCTTCCAATTTTCCTAGATTAATTCTTTGTACATTATTATTAATGGATGTTTACAGCTGTTTCTTCCCATTTTGAGATGTCCCCCATCAGCAAATGAGGTCCTGAAAGCTTTACTCCATCCACATCATTAAGGTGGACACTACTTTGAGGAGGCAGCTTCCTCAGTCATACTTTGAGTGCCTTCCAACCTGAGGGGCTCATCTTCAGGCACTATTGTTTTTGTTGTTATGTGCTGTTGAGTCAGCCCCAACTCATAGCGACCCCTCCTTGGGTTTCTGAGGCAGTATCACTATGGAAGTAGATTGCCCCATCTTCCTTCCGAGGAGTGGCTGGTGGGTTTGAACCTCCAGCCTTCTAGTCAGTAATCAAGTGCCTTAGGCACTACACTACCAGAGCTCCTACTTGAACAATGGGAGGTTGTAATTACTTTGAGTGCACTCAGTAAGACATAAGATGCCAAAGAGTAGGAGATAACCCTTGCAAATATAAAGTGACCAAACCAAAACCAATCCCACTGCCATCAAGTTGATTTTAACTCATAGCAACCCTATAAGACAGAGTAGGATTGCCCCCATAGAGTTTCTAAGTCTGCAAATCTTTACAAAAGCAGACTGCCACATCTTTCTACCACAGAGCAGCTGATGGCTTCAAACCACCAAACTTTTAGTTAATAGCCAAGCACTTTTACCACTGTACCACCAGAGCTTCTATAGAGTAGCCAGCACATTACAAAATTTTGAGAGCCTTGGGTAAGGCAGATCATACTTTTATGATAAAGGACAAGATACTACATCTTATACCCTCTGCCACTTGGATTTGGAGGCCACATGT
This sequence comes from Orycteropus afer afer, assembly GCF_000298275.1. Lineage (NCBI taxonomy): Eukaryota > Metazoa > Chordata > Mammalia > Tubulidentata > Orycteropodidae > Orycteropus > Orycteropus afer. The sequence goes on along the minus strand of NW_006921647.1, from coordinate 9,085,303 downwards.
ACATACTTTGGACTACTGCTCTCACCCATTTATCAGCTGACTTGGAAGCCTGCTAGTTTTGAGTGAAGCTCAAAGCAAGAGAGATCTCTCCTCTCTGTCTTGCCCTGTCACTCAGGCCAAATGACCTAGCAGACCCAGTAGGGCTAGAGGGTATGTTGTGTGATGTCTCCAATGAAAGAGTTGAATCCCAGCATCTTAGAGTTCTAGAGTGAGGCCCTGCCTTCTACACAAGAAAATTGTTTCATCAGCAATTCTCATGGGCTGCTTGGCTCTAGTATAATAATGGGGTATCAAATGACAGTGCGACCAGAGCTGCCCATCAGGGGTTGGGATTTGTTGCAGGTGGAGTAGGCATAAGAACAATCCACCATGCTATGGGGGATCTTGCCAGGGAAGGCCCAGAGAATACAAGCAAGTCACTTAAATATGCCATCTCCCTTGTTTCATACTCATAACCTTGAAGAATGTGGATGGAGAAGGAGAAACCTGGAGCTCTTCAATGGCTATCTCAATTATGTATTTGTATGATCTGAAAATGGACTGTGGCTGCAGTACAGCCAGTTTTGACAAATGGCAACATCCATGTAACCCATACTCTTATCAAGGTAAGTCATCTACTGTTTTAAAAAAAATGTTTTATTGAGCTTTTGGTAAAAGTTTACATGGTAAATTAGGTTCCCATTTGACAATTTCCACACAAATTGCTCCATGGGATTAGTTATATTTATCACAATGTGTCAACATTCTCTTTAATTGTGTTCGGTTTGCTCCCTTTCCAGTACTCTAGTTTCCCTGCCCCTTTATCTTCTTATAAGTTGTCTTTGGGTAGTTATTGCCCTTTTGGTCTCATATTGATGGTTTTTAAGTAGTATATTGATATTACAGGTAATGCCCTTCACTTTGTGTCCCACTCTGCTATTTTTCTAGAATGTCATCTCAGGGAATAGGCTCAGTTCTAGGCTTAAAGAGTTTCTTAGGGCAATAGTCTAATGGAATCCTCTGTTCTCTTCTACTACAGCTTTATTGCCCTTCCCCCCCCCCATAAGCATTTGAATTCTGATCCATATTTTTCTTCTTTTCTGTCCAGCACCAACTACTGAAGTCATCTACTTTTTTTTTTCAATTCTAAATTTTAAATTTTTAAAGACTAATTGTTTCCAGGCATCTTTGGTTTTCTTCAGTCTTCTTTGCTCTGGACGAGGAGAGACCCATTGTTGCATCTAGATGGCCACTCGCAAGCTTGTAAGATCCCAGTCACTACTCACCAAAGTAGGATGTGGAACAAAGTTTCTGTGTAGTATGTTATGCCAATTAAGCTTGATGTCCCCTGTGATATGGTTCTGAGCCCACAGGTCCAACTACTTGCTCCCTCTGGGTAGCTGGCTGTAGCCAAGAAGTGACTACAACCTTGTCCCTTGTCCACTCTACTATATATCTTACAGATGAATGCATCTACTTTTAAGAAGTGACTTTATATATAGATTTTCTCAAAGATAGAAGTCAAGACTAATCTTCAAAAATGTGTTTCATAGGAGAATGATGCCATCTGTTATTATGATGTTAATCTTAAAGTATCCATATGTTTGTTTATTATAGCCAGATTATTTAGCTAGAATCAATAACCAAAACTTGTAATTTAGCTAGTAAGCAATTACTAGATCTCTCCAGCCAATTTTTAATGAATTATCAAAATACTATACATATACATATACATATTGGTATATGTGGACAATATGAGATAAACACACACAGGGTCACTATGAGTCAGAATTGACTCTGTGGCACCCTACAACAACATACATACACATTTATTTAACCTTGGAAGTTTACTCTATTTCTCAGGATAATATCTGATATTTATTGTGAGGTGAGAAACATCCAGCTTGAGCCAGCTTGAAAAACAGTGTATAGAGTGTAAAATTCCTTTGCCATGCTCCCGTTCCCTTCTTCCCCTGCCCATACTCCCCCTCCCTTCTTCCTCTCATTCCTTCATGTGCCTTTTCCGCTTCTATAAAAACTGCTGGCTGGCATCTTTTTAAAAGTAACCAATCACCCTTTTACCACAAAATACCCTGGAAGAATAACCCCATAAAAGTCCTATGCAGTCTTTGTTCGGGACTCAGTCTCTGGATGTGAATCCACTGAGCCGTACGTTGGTACAAATAAAGTCCTTTCTTTTCCATCATCCTGCTTGGCATTAGCGTTTTCCTTGGTGGCTCCAGTAACATTTTCTGATGCATTGGCTGGGAAACACCCTTGGTTTCAGCCTCCCCAGCTGCCTGAGGGATGAGTAGCATGGTTATTGCTGACCCCAGAAAGCTGGTGGCCTGGGCCAGCCCTTGATTTGAGGAAAACGACCTGCTGAGTGTTCTGGTGTTATATTTGACACCATGTAGGTTGCTTACATTGGAATAAGAGCTGGTCTTGCCCTTGGCTCTGGGGACCTAGTGGAAGGAGGAAGGACCACCCTCTGGACGTCTGAACTGTGGTAGGTCATGGGGTTCATAGGTAGCCAGGCCTGCCGGGAGGCAGAAGGGGAGCCTGATCAACTCCCAGGGCACTGCCCAAGTATTGTCCAGATATTAGTGGCGAGAAACTACAGTAGCCCATAGGCAGGATTTTTGGTTGGTGTATGCACTGGTGTATGTTGGTGTATGACTGGCAGTTAGCCGCAGGGATCCAGGTTAGGAGAGGGAACTCAGGCATGCCCAAAGCAGCAGGGTGGGAGAACAGGAGAAAAGGGATTAAAAGGCCCTGGAACCGGGACAGAGGAGCAGTCAGCCGCTGGGATCCAGGTGAGGAGGGGGAACCCAGGCATGCCCAAAGAAGCAGGGTGGGAGAGTGGGAGAAAGGGGATTAAAAGGCCCAAGAACCAGGACAGGGGAACAGTCAGCCACAGAGATCCAGGTGAGTAGAGGGAACCCAGGCACACCCAAAGCAGCAGGGTGGGAGAGTGGGAGAAAGGGGATTAAAAGGCCCAGGAACTGGGACAGAGGAGCAGTCAGCTGCAAGGACCAAGGTAAGGGTGGTAGGAGAGGTTTCCAACAGGGAGACAAACTTGTTTGTCCGTTTGTCCTACCGTGGTGATGTGCTGATGTGAGTTTTGAGGCTGAACCACTGGTGTTTCAAACCCAGTGGAATGCACATGGTGCATAGGTATCAGCCCAGCTTATAGACTGAGACAGACTAGGAAGAAGGAAGAGGCCATCCACTTCTCAAAGAATTGGCCAGGGAAAACCTCATGAATAGCAA
>NW_006921647.1:9080267-9080985 GCF_000298275.1 Orycteropus afer afer | reverse complement strand
AGAGTAGCTAAAGCAAATGGAAGAAATGACAAGATAAAGGAGCTGAAGATTTCAAAGAGCAACTCGAGTAGGCAAAACCAATTACTATAATGAAACATACAAAGACCTGGAGGTTGAGAACCAAAAGGGAAGAACATGCTCGGCATTTCTCAAGCTGAAAGAACTGAAGAAAAATTTAAGCCTCGAGTTGCAATACTGAGATATTCTATGGCAAAATATTGAATGATGCAGGAAACATCAAGAGAAGATGACAGGAATACACAGAAGCAATCTACCAAAAAGAACTGGCCAATCTTCATCCATTTCAGGAAGTGGTATATGATCTAGAACCAATGGTACTGAAGGAGGAAGTCAAAGCTACAATGAAAGAATTGGTGAAGAACAAGTTTCCAGGAATTGACGGAATACTCATTGAGATATTTCAACAAATGGATGCTCCATTGGAGGCACTTACTTGGTTATGCCAAGATATTTGGAAGACAGCTACCTGGTCCACTGACTGGAAGAGATCCATATTTGTACCAATTCCAAAGAAAGGTGATCCCACTGAATATGGAAATTATTGAACAATATCATTAATATTGCATGCAAGTAAGATCTTAGTGAAGATAATTCAAAAACGATTGCAGCAGTATATTGACAGAGAACTTGCAGAGGTGCAAGCTGGATTCAGAAGAGGACATGGAACAAGGGATATCATAGCTGCTGTCAGATGGAT
>NW_006921647.1:9067254-9079432 GCF_000298275.1 Orycteropus afer afer | reverse complement strand
CCTTGGAAGTGAGGGTGGCCAGACTTCGTCTCACCTACTTTGGTCATGTTGTCAGAAGGGACCATTCCCTGGAGAAGGATATCATGCTTGGTAAGGTGGAGGGTCGATGAAGGAAGGGAAGACCTTTGATGAGATGGATTGGCACGGTGGCTGCGACAATGGGCTCAACTATAGCAAGGATCGTGGAGCTGGCATAGGATTGGGAGGTGTTTCATTCTGCTATGCATGGGGTCACTATGAGTTGGAAATGACTCAATAGCACCTAACAATAACAACAGAAGTGCTGCTCTAACAGACATATAGCACAAATAGGTGGCTTTGACAAACAGGGATTTATTGTTTTATAATTTAGGAAGCTACAAGTCCAAGTTCAAACTGCCAGCTCTAGAGGCTGGGTGAAATCCCCTCGACTTTGGGCTTCAGCTCTGCCTCTTGCTCCTGGCCAACTGAAGCTGGAAGCATCTCTTAGCTCAGGCAGCTGCTGCCTGCTGAGGCTGACAAACCCAAGGTCAACAAGTAAAATGTTACAGTCCCAAGATTATTAAGCAACACAGCAGGCTGCTGAATGAAGATGCAGCTACATGCAGAGTCCAAGTATGCCCAAAAGCTGACACCTTTCTCAAAACTGTCTTTTTATATATACTGGAAGTAGACCACATTCCTAAGACAGCTATTTAGCAGCTCCAATAGATTCCAATATGGAGTTGATTACCATTCTCATTAAGGGGAATAAATACATTCAGCTGTCCAGCCATTCAAGACCAGGCCCAGCCAAGTTGACACACAACTTACCTACCACAGATCATAAGAGAATATGTCCAAGAAAATGCTGAAAGATGAGTCCCCTAGTTTGGGATATTGTTGTTGTTGTTAGCTGCTGTTGAGTCAGCCTCAACTCATGATGGCCCCATGCACAACAGAATGAAATTCTGCCAACCCCATGATTGATTGCCATTTGGATTTTATGTATTTTTTTATGGTTCCATCAGTATCCTTCTTTTCTAGAAGCTTTAAACTGTTGTTATTGTATTGTTGTTAGGTGCCATTGAGTCAATTCTAACTCATCATGATATATCCACAACAGAACAAAACACTCCCAGTCCTACACCATCCTCACAAGCCTTGCTATGCTTGAACCCATTGTTGCAGCTGTGCTAATCTATCTTGTTGAGGGGCTTCCCCTTTCTCACTGATCCTCTACTTTACCATTATAACCAGTCAAGGGCTTGGTCTCTTCTGACAACATGACCAAAGTATGTGAGAAGAAATCTGGTCATTCTCACCTCTAAGAGCAATCTTGCTATACTTCTTCCAAAATAAAATAGTTTGTACTTCTGGCAGTCCATGGTATTTTCATTATTCTTCACCAACACCACAACTCAAATCCATCAATTCTTCTTTGGTCTTCCTTATCCATTCTCCAGCTTTCACATGCATATGAGGCCATGGGTTTTGTCAGATGCACCTTAGTCTTCAAAGTGACATCTTTGCTTTCAAACACTTTAAAGAGGTCTTTTGCAGCAGATTTGCCCAGTGCAATATGTCATTTGATCTCCTCACTGCTGTTTCCATGGCTGTTGATTGTAGATCCAACTAACATAAAATTCTTGAAAACTTGAATCTTTCCTCTATTTACAGTGATGTTGCTTATTGATCCAGTTCTGAAGACTTTTTGTTTGTTTTAATGTTCAGGTGTAATGCATATGTCAATCACCAAAACCTAAAGTTAGTATTTGAATATAAGGCTCCTATTATTAGGAGCTCTGGTAGCATAGTGCCTAAGGTACTTGACTGCTAGCCAGAAGGCTGGCAGTTTACACCCACCAGCCAGTCCTTGGAAGGAAGATGGGGCAATCTGCTTCCGTAGTGATACTGCCTCAGAAACCCAAGGAGGGGTCGCTATGAGTCGGGTCCATCTCAACGGCACACAATAAATGCCATTATTAGAAGCTAGGGCAAAATTCAAGATACCTTTTGTGCCTGACATTTGTTGAATCAGGAGCTAGATAATAAAGAAATAGGAAAAAACATGAATTATATTTTAAACCAATGGAAAGCTAGCAAACATAGAATTATTTTTCTTGTGTACTTACCTTTTTAGAGTTACTTAAGGAAAGTTAAATCAATATATATATATATATATATATATATATATATATATATTCCATTTATAATTATTCAGTATTTTTGGGCCCATATGTTATTCTCAATGATTTTTTTTTTCTATTACTTCCTTTATAAAAACAGGGATTTTAGTATTTCCAGGAGTAAGTATAAACCTGAACTTTGAAGAGGTCAACTGTAGTTCAGGATCTGGTAGATAAAATGTTTCAACGAGCCTTGAGCTTGGTATAACACATGCACTTCTTCTATCATTTTTGCAATAATACCTTAGAGCAAATAAAACCAGCTGTGTAAATGAAAATTTCAAATTAGATATGTATAGAACAGCCACTAGTACCAAAGAATCCTGTCAAAAATACATTCTATTCCTTCTGTTAATGGAATGCAAACACTGTTCACTAAATCCTTCACTAAAAACTCACTTGAAGTCCAAACATCTCTGATTAAGGACAAAAACTAAGGCAACACAAAGATTATTTTCTAGCAGAACAAAAATGTATCAGAAAACCATCAGGATTATAGATAGCTCATAGATTGATACATGGAAAGATATTTAGATAGTAGATAGGTGAATAAATGGGTTGGTTATGTGCTTAATTCAATTATTACTAGAACTGCCAAGGCAAACACTAATGCTGAGCAGGATGGTGAAAAAGGAAGGACTTTATTTATGCCGACACACAGCCCATTGGATTCACATCCAGAGACTGAGCCCCAAACAAAGGCCACATGGAGCTTTTATGGGGTTCTTCTTCTGAGATATTTTGGGGTAAAAGGGTGATTGGTTCATTTTAAAAAGATGCCAGTCAGCAGTTTTTACAGAAGCAGAAATGGCACATGAAGGAACAAGAGGAAGAAGGGAGTGGGAGTACGGGCAGGGGAAGAAGGGAGGGAAAGCATGGCAGAGGAATTTTCCACTTTCTATACATTGTTTTTCAAGCCGGCTCAAGCCGGATGATTCTCGCCTCATTCCCTCCTTTGAGGCTCTTTTTGTTTAGAAATAAAGGAGCCTCACTTTCCTCCTGGATAATTTATTCCAGACTTTGGTTCAATGGCTTATATCTATGTAGCCATAATATATGAGAGGCAGTTTTCCTCTCCACCACAGTTTCAATGATCAAGTCAATGGATTTCAGGGCTATACAGAGTATACAGGGGAGGATAGTTATAAGGAGTAGGAATAAGTGTGCTGTACCTGCAATAATTTTGAAACCCCCAAAGTTTGTTTGCCAATTGTTAAACCATCCTTCAGTGGTCCAGCCCTTCCATGTTTGGACAGGGACATGGGCTACCTTCTTCATCTTATTCATTATTTCTTCAATAACTTTTCCTTCATCATCTAGGCAGTAGTTTGTAAGATTAAATTTTCCACATATACCTCCCTCTGTGACTAAGAGGTTATTTAGGGTTAGGCAATTCTGGTGTATCGCTGCTCATACCTGGGTGTGTTGTCTTGCTAAAAGGCTGACAGCCTGAGCAGTCTCATTGGTAATTATTTCTAGCACTGCTTGTAGTCTGATAATCCTGCTAAATGTATAAATTGGGGTTCGATATCACCAACTCCCATCCTTTGCCCAACTGGTCGGGCCGTAATATTGAATGATTCTTTCCAGGGACCACTCAGTGTCGTTCCAATTCCCTATCTGTAAGCTCCGCTGGGACTTAGCTAAGTCACTGGGTTAGGTAAACTCCTTTGTTTCCCAGGGCCATTGGTTCCCCATGTTAGTTCCCCCACATATATAACAATTACTTATGTTTAGGGAGCTTGCTATAGTTTCTGCTAATTCCAAGAACAAATTCACTTAATTGGTTGAATGTTTCTGTAAATCTCACTCTAAATGGAACAGAAGATGAGTCTGCATTTGTCTGGTGTAAGTAGCTAGGCTAATTTGAAGGAGAGTACCTGGGTCCACTTCAACATAAAATGCCACTTCCTTAGCTCCATCCTTAAGCCACTCTGAGAGGTCTATTGTTGTGTTGTTATGTGCCAAGTCGGACCCAACTCATAGCGACTGAGGGGTCTATGATGGTGAAATTAACTGGATTAGAGTTGTTCTGCGAGCAATCTGAGTGAAGTAGCTTTATCGCGGTTCTCAGCTTTCCATGTGAACCAGTATACACAGCTCCAACTATTGCCACAATAATAACCTGCTTTTTACATTCCTTTCATCCTTTAATTTCTTGACACATATATTTACCCTTGCTCCTGTAATATCTGATCCAGTACAAGTTGCCATAAGTGCTACCCACCCAGGGCTTAAGACTGATTGCTTCACAGGCGTCAAAGAGTATTGACACTGGGGAACTTGGGGAGGTGATGCGCGTCTTATTAGTCACCTGGTTGCCCCCTATCCAAGGTAAGACGTCTAATCTCTAGACATTTTTCAGTTGGGTCATATTGTGGGTTGTAACAGATCTTAGTGGTTTTGCAATAAGAATATTTTGTTTGATTATATTTGCAGGTGGAGGTTTCTCCCTGACAACTGTAATATGAATGTCATATTAGGGTTTTGGTGACCTTGGTCCCTGAATGAGTGGTTTAAATACATTCAGTGCATGAGGTATCAGGGGTAGGAGTAACAAATAAAGGGAAATATACACAGTAAAGTCCAAAATAGAGTACCAAGTCCTGAGATAGCCATGACTCCAGTGAGGGGAGATCCTCAAGCTTCAGCTGCGTGTCAACCAGTCAGCCCACGGAGTGACTGGAGAAGGCACTGCAGGTCCTTGGTTCTCGCATTGTAGAGTCACTTTCAGTGGGTTCTGAGGATGGTTTTCAATTCACCAAGAATCACCAGAGTTTTCGGGTGTAGCTCTTTTAATACTGGAATGATGGATCCATGGAGTTATGCCTTCAACCTTGTCTGCTGTGGGGGTGGTTAAAATAACAGTAAATGGTCCCTTCCACTTATGTTTGAGGGGGGGTCAGGTTCCAGTCCTTCACCCACACCTGATCTCCTGGCTGAAACAGGTGTATAGGAGAGAGAAAAGGCTTATGAGGAGTCTTTCTGCCACTCATTTATATATCTGTGCTGACACTATACTCAGTGCTTTTAGTTGATTGTTAACCTCTGTCTCACCCTTTTCCCTGGATGTTCCAGGCATGGTATGAAGGAGAGTTGGGGGTCTGGCAAAGAGGATCTCATAATGGGAATACCTGGTAGTTTTCTGAGGGGAACACCTAAAAATTAGCACCACCTAATTTTTAGCAACACCATAGGGCTTGTGGCTAGGTCAAGTGTGCTTCTTGGCAGAGTTTACTGAGCCCAGCTTTTATAGTCCTATTCATGCATTCTACTTTGCCTGAGCTCTGAGGCCTATAAGAAATATGCAGTTTCCAATTTATGCCCAATGCCCAAGTTGTTTCCTGTACTGCTTCTGCTATGAATGCTGGTCCATTATCTGATCCTATGTATAAGGGAAGCTCATATCTCGGGATGATTTCCCATAACAGGGCTCATGTTAATTCTCTGGCCTTTTCCAATCAAGTTGGAAAAGCTTCCACTCATCCAGAATAGGTGCACACCATTACTAGAAGATAGCAATAGCCTCCACTCTTGGGCAGCTCAGTGAAATCCACCATCAGATTCTCAAAGGGTGCATCCCCTACAGACTGGATACCAGGAGGTGGTGAGAGACCTTGCCAGGGCTTGTTTTTGCAACAAATTATGCACCACTGGTTGATTTCTTTTGCGAGTGTTGCAAGTTGTGGAATGTAGAAGTACTTTCCCAACAGTTGTTCTGTGGCCTCCCGCCCTAAATGAGTAGCTGAGTGGAAGTTATTGATTAGAGAGGGGGCCAGTAGTCCAGGGGTTACTATCCTACTGTCAGGCAGGTGTTGCCAACTAATCTTGTCTTGTTCCGCCGTTTCTTCTTGTAACCACTGTTTTTCTCCTTGTGAATATGTTGGGTGGATTTCTGGCATCCAAGGGAGGAGAGGTGCAGTGGTTTTGGTTTCCAGTGGCTCCCTCGCTGCCCTTTTTGCTTCTTGGTCACCTTTTTTATTGCCTTGGGCTTCTCGGGTATTCTCCCACTGGTGTCTCTTGCAGTGTATTACTGCCACCTGAAGGGGCTCCCACACTGCTTTCAGTAAATCAAGGATTTCAGCTTGGTACTTTATTGCCTTTGCTCCTGAATTCAGCAACTCTCTCTATATATTGCCCCATGCACTTGCAGGGTTAAAAAGGCATATTTGGAATCTGTATACACATTGACCCTCTTTCCCTTGCTCCTCCTTAGGGCCCATATTAAGGCTATTAATTCTGCTTTCTGGGCTGATGTCCCCCTGGGGAGTGGTCCTGCTTCTATGACTTCCTCTAAGGGGACTGCCGCATAGCTGGCATGACAAACCCCTTCTAAATCTATAAAGCTGCTTCCATCTGTAAATAACTCTGTCTCCAGGTCAGGAAGCGGTTGGTCTTTCAGATCTGGACAACTGGAGTAGACATTTTCCAGGACCTTGATACAATCATGTTCAGGGGATCCATCACCAATAGGTAGTAGCATGGCTGGATTAAGTGTTTTTACTACCTCCAGTACTATTTGGGGGTTTTCACACAGCAGGCCCTGGTATTTTGTGAGCCTGGAGTTGGTCAGCCAATGATGTCCCTTGGTGTTCATTAACACCACTACTGAGTGAAGGATGTGGACTGTCAGATTCTGGCCCAAAGTGAGTTTGTCAGCTTCCTGTACCAAGAGAGTGATGGCACCCAGCACCTGTAGGCATGGGGGCCATCCATTAGCTACTCCACCTAGTTGCTTAGATAGGTACAAAATGGGTCTGAGCCAGGACCCTACGGTCTGCACTAGAATCCCCACCACTGTTTTCTTTTTCTCTGTTACATACAAGGTGAAAGGTTTAGAGATTCAGGCAGTCCCAGTGTGGGAGCAGTCTGAGTTCTGTTTTTAATTGTTGGCAAGCTGCTTGTTGCTCAAGTCCCCACTGCAATGGGTCCTTTTCTCCCCCTTTGTTGTTTTGTATAAGGGGTGTGCTGTGATGGCAAAATTTGGTAGCCACAATCAGCAGAATCCCACCTCTCCCAGGAATCCCCAGACTTGTTTTCAGCTTGTTAGAGTAGGAATGGCCTGTATTACTCTCTTCCATTCTGCCCCCAGGCTTCTCTCCTTGTTTTATATGAAACCCAAGGTATTTCACTTGAGATTGACACAATTGGGCCTTCTTCTTGGATAGCGTGTGTGTTAGACTGGGTTCTCTAGAGAAACAAAACCAGTAAAGCACAAAACCAGTAAAGCATATACATATATATATAGAGAGAGAGATTTATCTTAGGAAAATGGTTCACACTTATAGAAACTGGCAAGTCCAAAGTTCCTGGATCAAACGTCAAGCTGGAGACTTTTCCACATCAAGCTGGAGGCTTTTTACCAACTCTTGCAGCTGCAGAGGCTGAGGAGCTCAGAGCTGGCAGGTAGTACATCGGCTGTTGACTCCAATGAGTGATGAACTCAAGATCTCCAGGCTGATTGGTGGATTGTTCACTCATGGACAGTTGTAGGCAGCACAACAGAATCCCAATCCACAGAAGAATGTCTCTCTTCCCAGGATGTCCTTGGATATACCGGAAGCAGGCCACACCCCTAGGGAAACTACATTTCAACAGATTGACTGCTCAAAACATAATCATCTGATCCCATCATGGGAATAACTACATCACAACAGTTTAAACCCACAGAATTGTGGTCCAGCCAAGTTGACACACAGCTCCAACTATCACAGCTTGTCTCCACATTTGTTCAGGTGTCCTAACAGGAGGAATTTTCCTGAGTAGCATCCTTCCCTAGTTTCATGGGCCAGGAGGAGATCATCAACATATTGTAGAACAGTACATCCATTATCTTGCATGGGAAAAGTCTGTAAGTCCCTAGCCAGTGCTTCACCGAAGAGGGTGTGGGAGTTCTTGTGTCCATGTGTACTGGGCCCTATTCCCAATAGTGGGGTCCTCCCACTGAAAAACAAACATGGGTTGGCTAGGCTTAGCTAGGCAGATACAGAAGAAGGCATCCTTCAAATACAAACAGCTGTACCAGGCTATAGATTCTGGTAGAAAATTCAGGAGTGAGTAAGGTTTGGGCACCAATGAGTGGATGGTCACTGTGACTTGGTTTACAGCTTTTGAGATCCTGTACTGGTCAACAGTCCTGTGTTTCAGGTTTTCAAACCAGAAGAAGAGGAGTGTTCCAGGGGGACTGGCAGGGTGTTAGGATCCCATGTTTTAACAGTTGGTACAGGTGATTTTGTATGCCTTCTAAGGCAGCTCTGGGAATTGGATACTGTTTCATCTGGACCGGCCTGGTCCCTGGTAGGAGCTCTATATGCACTGGGGGTTGTCTGGTTGCTAACCTTGGGCCATTTTGCAAAGAGAGGAGATTCCTCATTCAGGGTAGTTTTGTCTTAAAACATTCTCCACTCTTCCTCTCATGGAATGGAGAGAGTTAATACAAGTGATCAGGGTGGTATCCCAGTTTCAATTGTCCTCCCTCAGAAAATGAGATATGTGCCCACAATTTAGTGAGAAGGTCTCAGCTCAGGAGGGGAACAGGGAAATCTGGTGAGTATAGGAATTGATGCACTACCTCATATCCTCCTACAGTGCACTTTCTGGGCTGACAAAAAGCTTGGCTAGTCACCGTCCTGGTAGGCCCAATAATGTTAACTTGCCTTTTTGTTCTTAGGGCTATAGGTTGTGTTACCAACTGAGTGGTCAGCCCCTGTGTCTACCAGAAAGTCCATAATATTTCCTCCCACTTCAACTTGGACCATAGTTTTGGAGTTGGGGGGCAACTGGACCTGGTCTATCTCAGTTCTCAAAGAGTTCCAGTTCAGTTGCACTAAATAGGCCAGTGTTCTGGGCTTTTCTTTTTTATTGTTCTGTTTTTGCAGATACTCATTTTTCCAATGCCCTTTCTCCTTAAAGTAGGCACACTGATCATGATCTAGGGAAGGCTTCCCATTCCCGATGTTTCCATGTGTAGTTTTTTCAGTTCTTCCTCAGTTATTGGGAGGGCCTGGTCTGGTTTGAGTTAGGGCTGCTGTAATGAGGTCTGCCTTTTTCATCATTTTATGGTCTGCCCATGCTTTGACTCCTGGTCTCCATTTATGAAAATCTTATTTGCCACTTCCAAGAGTTGGGTGGACTTCATGCCCACAAAACCTTTCAGCTTTTGAAGTTTCCAGTGGGTATCTTCTGCTCTTTGGTTCACGAAGGCAGTGCTGACCATGTGCTGATTTTCATGGCTCTCTGGGTCGAATGGGGTATAGAATCTGTATGCTTCACAAAGTCTTTCATAGAAAGTTCTGGGACTTTCTCTTGGGTCCTGTAGAACTTCAGTTACCTTGGTGATGTTGATGGCTTTTTGGCCTCCTCTTTGGAGCCCCTGTAGGAGCATTTCCCAGTAAGTTTCCAGGTTCTGAAGGCTTTCTCTCTCATTTGAGTCCCAATGAGGATCCTCATCTGGGAGGCATGTCTGGGCATACACCTGTGCATTCATAACTCTGGCTGGTGCATTCTTCTCTGCCCACTGGGCAGCAGCTTGCAGTACCCATCTCCCTTTCTCAGTATTGAACAGTGTGAGAAATTGGTGGCAATCTGCCCAGGTGGGATTATGGGTTTGGAAGATAGGCTGCATGAGCTCTATCAAAGCTTGGGTTTCTCAGTATATGGAGGAGTGTGTGCTTCCAATTGAGGAGATGGGTGGTAGTGAATGGTTGATAAAGCAGGGTGTGCTGCCCCCTTGAACCTGACCATCTGAGTCCACATAGATGGGTGCTCTTGCCTCCCAGAGTGGCGTTTGTATGGTTGACCGAAGCAAGTAGGGCAGCCTAATTGCAGCTGGGGCTGCAGAGCCTGAGCTGGCAGCAGGGGTCAAGGAAGACATCATGGTGTATGGACTGAGGTGGGGTAGTCCTGGGCTGGTCCCCATCAGAGTTTTTAAATCTGGGTTGGTACTGGAGTCAGGCAGGAGAGGGGGTGGCATCTGAAGCTGGAGGATCTTTAAACATGAGTACATTGGGGCATAAGGAGGGGGTCCCAGCTCCTCTGGTCCCTCCTGGAGAATGGGGGCGGGGCTTGAGAGTTCAGTCAAAGCAGAAGGCAGAGCTTTAGCTCTTTTCTCCCTTTTGGCAATGGCTCCGAGAAACCATCACCCAACTTGCCCTGGAAGCCATAAAGGTGGACTTGTCACCAACTGAAGCCATGTGTCTATGTAGGGGAATTGATCCAGGTGGCTGGGGTCCCCAATCACCACTAACCAGAATCTCATCATAGTTTTTTTGTCCAGTGTCCTCTCTGATGGCCACTTGACCTGGAAAGTCAGTCATTCTAACTCACACAGGCTTCTGAGTCTCCCTGCTTGCATCTTTGCTCCATAATTTTGGGCACCAAATCCTTTCTTAAAATTCTTTAACATGACCTGAAGTGGGGTCCCTTCTTAATTCTGGGCTCATCCCATTTCAATGCAACACAGTCATCAGTCGCTTCGTCAATCTCTTCCCGTTCCTCTCGTGAAGATTTTTCAGGTGCCTCAGCTTTGGAGAGTCAGTATGAACCCCTGACCCAGAAGTCCTGCCAAGCTATCAGCCACCCCATCACCTTGAGCTGTATGAGGATTGCCACCAGTTAGGAGGGAGGCTCCGTACTTGCTCCCAGCTTTCTGATTCCTTATGGTCTCAGTCCATCAGACACACTCACACATGCACCAGTGAATGTTGTTGTTGTTATTAGGTGCCATCAAGTCGTTTCCAACTCATAGCGACCCTGTGCACAGCAGAATGAAACACTGCCCAATCCCACGCCAGGTCCATGATCCCTGCTATACTTGAGCCCATCATCGCAGCCACCATGTCAATCCATCTTGTTGAAGGTCTTCCCCTCTTTCTTTGACCCTTCACCTTACCAAGCATGACATCCTTCTCCACTTACTAATGAAGGTTTCAGAATACAGTCTGCAATATGACTCCACTGTCATAGTGGGAGAATTTAATACACCACTTTCTTTGAAAGAAAGAACAACTGGAAAGAAACTCAACAAAGATGCAGAAGAGCTAAACAGTATAATCCACCAACTTGGCCTTAAAGACATCTACAGAGCACTTCACCCAACAGCAGCACAATATATGTTCTTCTCTAGTGTACTTGGAACATTTTCAATGACAGACCATATGTTAGGCCATAAAGCAAGCCTTAATAAATTTAAAAACATTGAAATACTGCAAAGTATCTTCTCAGATCATAATGCTATCAAATTAGAAATCAACAATAGGAAGATCAGCAGAAAAGAATAAACACATGGAAACTGAACAATAACCTCCTTGAGAAAGACTGGGTAAGAGAAGAAATCAAAATTGAAACTCAAAAAGTCCTTGAATCAAATGAGAATGAAAACACAACATAGCAAAATCTTTGGGACACAGCAAAAGCAGTGATCAGAGGCCAATTTATAGCAATAACTGCATACATCAAAAAAGAAGAAAGAGCCAAAATCAACACTTTAGAAAAACATCTCCAACAATTAGAAAAAGAACAGCAAGAGAAGCCCACAGTCACCAGAAGAAAGGAAATAATAAAAATTTGAGCAGAAATCAATAAAATAGAAAATAGAAAAAATGAACAAAAGTTGATTTTTGAGAAGATCAAAAAATTTGACAAATCACTGGCAAATTTAACAAAGGAAAAGAGGGATGGAATACAAATAACACGAATAAGAAACAAAATGGGTGACATCACAACAGAACCAACAGAAATCAAAAGGGTAATATCAGAATACTATGAAGAACTGTACTCCAACAAATTTGAAAAGCTAGAAGAAATGGACAGATTTCTAGAAACATGCCACTTACCTAAACTATCAAAGACTAATGTGGAAAAATTGAACAGATCCATCACAAAAGAAGAAATTGAACAGGTCATGAAAAAAATTACAAACTAAAAAAAGTCCTAGCCCAGATGTTTTCACTGGGGAATTCTACCAAACATGCAGAGAAGAACTGGTACCAAACCTACTCAAACTATTCCAAAACATAGAAAAGGATGGAATC
>NW_006921647.1:9026834-9060332 GCF_000298275.1 Orycteropus afer afer | reverse complement strand
GAATCTGCAAAACACCGCATAACGTGGATGAACTTGGAGGACATTATGCTGAGAGAAATAAGTCAGTCACAAAAGGAAAAATATTGTATTAGTCCGTTATTGTGAAAGTTAAGGAAAAGTTTATATATTGGAGGACATTTTCTTTGTTGGTTACCAGGGATTGGAGGGGAGGGGAGGGAAGGCTGTTAGGTAGAGATAAGTATTGATTTCGGTGAAGAGAAGGGCAATGTACCAAATGTGAGTGATCAATATAGTGGCATTGAGGAAAAGAAAGACATAGAGAGGTATGTGGGAGGTACAGACAACAAAGATGAACCCTTTTGCACATATAGTATGGCATTGTCAGTGAAGCAAACATGGGTATACAGGTGGATAGATGGGTGGACAGGCTGAACTAGTAGGTATGTCTATGAAGCCTGGAGTGTACCCAAGAACAGGTTTATGGTTGGCAGACAATGGTCCTATAAGTTTATGTGTATGATCTGAATTCCCAGGTGTATATTAGAGTTGACAAGGGTCAAGGTTGTAGTCACTGCTTGGTCACAGCCAGCTACCAAGAGGGACTGAGTAGTTGGACCTGTGGGCTCAGGACCATAGTCACAGGGGACATCAAGCTCAATTGGCATGGCATACTACACAAAACATTGTTCCACCTCCTACCTTGGTGAGTAGCAAATGGGATCTTAAAAGCTTGCAAGCTGCCAGCTAGATGTAACGGTGGGTCTCTCCTCGTCCAGAGCAAAGAAGAATGAAGAAAACCAAAAATTCATGAAAACAATTAGGCCTAGCAACTTGTACACTATCTGATCTGTATCTTATACGACTATGAGACCAGAAGAAGTAGATGGTGCCTGGCTACTGCTGTCAACCATGGAAGGGGATATATGTAGGAGATCCTGGATAGAGAGGGAGAACAATGTGGAATAAAACTCAAAATTATTTGTAGGAAAAAAAAAGGGGGGGCCAGGTTTGCTGGTCTAGTAGAGCCTGGTGGAACCCCTGAGACTATGGCCCCTAGTTGCCATTGAGGTCTGGAATTGAACCCATGCCTGTGGCTGCCCACCAAACAATAGACAGGCATATGAGTTGAACATTTACCTTAGGTAGATACACTCCTTGGAGAGAACAATCATGGATGAAAGTAGGGCTGCTTATGCACAGGAAGACAGCTCAGGGGGCAGGAGTGCATGGAGGGATGGACACAGGGAAGAGGTAACTATTGGGAGGAAGTATGAGGGGAGATGTTGCATTGTGGTAAATTGTGGTAAATGTCATAAGACAATGTGTATGTGAACTGCTGTATGGAAAGTGAATTTGCTCTGTAAATTTTCACCCAAATCATAAAAACAAACAAATAAACAAACAAAATAACAAACACCGTTTCTCTGGGACAAATTTTCACATTAATAGTCCTACATTCAATCCAAAAAAAACTTGAGTCTTAGCTTGGACACTGCTGTACATTAAGAAAATGTAGATTTTCTTCTGTATTTCTGGTATACAGGCAATAAAAATCTCAGTTTTCTGGGAATTAGCTTTTTGCTAAATTAATACACTTGCAGAACTCCTTGACTCTTTTAACATCCTGTATATTGTTTTTACACTTGTATTTCCTGCCTTAACACTTTGGTGATTCTTATTTACTGATCAAAGCATGCTAACAGAGAAAGCTTATTTATAAAATCCAAATTAATTTGTTTTTAACTACAGTTGTTTTGCAATGGCATGTTTATGTACCACAGTTAAGTGAATTTATTTAATTTTTCTAACCAATGAATATGGACCAGATTTAAACTGTAGTGGCCCCAGTAACATTGCCCCCAGGTAAGCAAAGCCAGGCTGTCTGTATCACCCACACAGAATCCCAAAGTGTTGCTAATTCTGCTGATTTTGGTGTTAATAGTTTTACAGAAGTTTCTTTTTTTGTTTTGTTTGTTGCTTTTGTGTGTTGGTGTTCATTTCATTGTCACCACTTTATCACACTTGATAACAACTGAAGGTTTACTTAATTTTCTGTTCTTTCTAAGAGACTTACTGCTGTTTGCATGCATAAGAGGTGCATTTTAATCAACAAGCCATAAAAAGTTTTTAATATATCAATGTTCAGAAGACCAAGAAGGAAATTGATTTCCACGAGCCATCTGTGATCTAAAATTATTTAAGAAAAAGCTGCAATGTAATATATTACATTAAATATAGTCATTATATGTAGTTGGTACACTCCATCTCCACCCTGAATTTATAGCAAAGAAGAGGCAAGATGTAATTCCAATTATCCTTCCCAAACATCTTGTTAACCTGTGAGAACTTTTAAACTCTTCTTGTCACTCTTACAAAGGGATCTACAGATAAAATTCTAGAAGACTTTATTGCACCATTTAATTTAAGCTTTAGCTACAGGTAATGGCTGCAGCAGTAACAGTGGACTAGGTAAAGTTTGACATTCGTCTTACCTTTAATAAAGTTTACCGAAAGGATATAAAGTCAGAGGATATGGAGAGGTTCTTATGCAAGAGCATAGTAAAAGCAGAAGAACAATTTGGACATAGAGAAGCATTGCATTTTTATCTTTTCTTCAAAAATAGTTTTCAGTATTAGAGCTGTGGAGGTGAAACTTTGAAAAACCTGAGGTGCTGGCATACCTGAATAGGATGACTTCAGACCTAAATCAAAATTCAATTTTAAATTAAACTAAGATTTTTTTTTTTTTTTTTTTAATTCAACCTTTCTGAAGAAAGCCATGGGGAGCTCTGGTGGCATAGTGCCTAAGGCATTTGACTGCTAACCAGAAGGCTGGGTTCAAACGCACAAGCCACTCCTTGGAAGGAAGGCTGGGCAATCTACTTCCGTAGTGATACTGTCTCAGAAACCCAAGGAGGGGTCACTAGGAGTCGGATCCAACTCAATGGCAGTGAGTTTGATTTGGTTTAAAGAAAGCCATTGAGCCTTTTCCTTGTCCAAGTGTTACTACTGTTTGAATAACAAAGACAAAAATCAGAATTTCTTACCTACATGAATAATTGCTTGTTGTTGTAATGTGCCGTTGAGTCAGATCCGACTCATAGTGACCCCTCCTTTGGTTTCTGAGGCGGTATCATTATGGAAGTAGATTGTTTAACCTTCCTTCTGAGGAGTGGCTGGTGGATTTGAACTGCCAGCCTTCTGGTTAGTAGTCAGGTGTCTTGGGCACTATGCTACCAGAGCTCCTGAAGAATTGCTTAGTGGTTGTTAAACTTCTCAGTGAATACTCCTAGGCAAAATGCTTAAGCCATCTTCACTTGTTCTAGCCAGATGGGTAATGTTTTACTTTTCAAAGACTTCAGATTGATGTTGATTCAACCTTCATTTCTTCTTAACCAAATTAATCAGTCTTTACATTTCAAGGACTTCAACTAGAATTGATCCAATCTATATTCAATCACCAGACCTCCACATCAAAATGATTACAGTGTGCTTTAAAAAGAATGCCTTAGTCAAGTTGTATTAGGAGATAAGGAACTAATGTTTGGCTAGAAATTGTTAAGAATGATTGATTTAACAACTCCTTGTAAATTTTCTTCCCTTCTCCTGCACTTCTTTTTTGACATGAAACCATTTCCCTTTGTTTGCTTTACCAAATAAAACTCACTGCTTCTCCTGAAAGGGAAGACACATTTTGAATTTTCTTGTAGGATGCCTTGTGACTCCATTTCATGAAATGCAATTACTTCTTCAATAAAACCTTTTGTTTTAATTTCGAATAGAACATCAGCCCAGTGT
This sequence comes from Orycteropus afer afer, assembly GCF_000298275.1. Classification (NCBI taxonomy): domain Eukaryota; kingdom Metazoa; phylum Chordata; class Mammalia; order Tubulidentata; family Orycteropodidae; genus Orycteropus; species Orycteropus afer. The sequence continues at coordinate 9,056,573 of NW_006921647.1, read as the reverse complement.
TTTCACTAGGACAGAAATAAAAGAACATTTGTATATATGTTAAGCAAGAAAGTGTGCAAGTCCACCTAATTAATGGTATAGATATATATGTAAAAAGTACAAGATCTGAGTGGAGAAAATTTTTTCTGGATAGAGTATTCACCAAAGACATTTCTGTAATCTTATTGGTGTCCATATTGAATTTTAGTTGAAAACAGGTATAATTAAAGAAGTCCCCTGTTGTGTTCAGGAAAGCAGCTATCTGCAAAGAACCACTCTTCCCATATGACTTAGGTAAGACTCACATTTACCTATGACAAGGCCAGACACCCAAAAAAACTCGTTGCTGCTTGAGAGTCAATTCTGACTCATAACAATACTATAGGACAAAGAAGAACTGCCTCATTAAGTTTCCAAAACTGCAATCTTTATGGAAGTAGACTGCCACATCTTTCTCCCACAAAGTGACTGGTGAGCTTGAACACCCACCTTTTGATAGCAGTTGAGCATTTAAATACTGTGCCACAAATTTCCATTCCTTGCCTCATAAATGAGTAACTGAATTACTTGTACCTACTGGTCAATCAGAAACAAAGTGCTTATTAACCAAACTTTGGTTAAATTTCTTCACTTCTCCCTAAGTCCCTGGACTTTGGCTAACCATCAGCCTAGGCTAATGTGTGCCACTGAGTTGACTCCAACTCATAGTAACCTATAATGACCTTTTAGGATAGAGTAGAATTGCTCAATAGGGTTTCCTAGGGTATAATCTTACAGGAGCAGATTGACACATATTTTCTGCCATGGAGGGGCTAATAGGTTCAAACTGCTGAATTTTTGGTTAGCAGCTAAGCACTTAACCACTGTGCCACCAGAGCTCCTTGGGCTAACATATTACACCTCTTTAAAAACTTGTCCTGGAGAATAAGCTGACCTCAGATATTACCTGCTCATCCCATTTTCTCACATGTGTTTTTTAATTCTTGTTTATTCTTGGTCTTTATAAAAGAAAACATTTTCTTCTTAACTCTTTAGTAGGCTTACAGATCCTCTGGTCAGAGTATTCTTCCTATTGTAGTGGTGCCCTTACTCTGTTGTTGTTGTTGTTATGTACCATCGAGTCAGCCCTGACTCATAGCGACCCCTCCTTGGTTGCCGAGGCAGTATCACTACGGAAGTAGATTGTCCAGTCTTCCTTCTGAGGAGTAGCTGGTGGGTTTGAACCTCCAGCCTTCTGGTTAGCAGTCAAGTGCCTTAGGCACTATGCTACCAGAGCTCCTTCCCTTACACTACTACTACTACAATAATCCCTTCTCCCTTTCTTTCTGAATAAAGCATCTCTCTATCAAAGTCAGGACTTGTTTTTTATTTGACATTGATGATTTTTTTAAAAAATAGTTACTTAGACAGGTATAAGGCTGGCGGTTCAAACCCACCAGCCACTCCTCGGAAGGAAGATGGGGCAATCTACTTCTGTAATGATACTGCCTTGGAAACCCAAGGAAGGGTCGCTATGATTCGGGTCCGACTCGACTGCACATAACAACAACAACAACAACTAGACAGGTATATACAGATAGATACATTTATATGAAGATGTATAACCAACACCTTTCACCATTTGCCCACTCTTTATGGAATCCAGGAACACTGAAGTTGTCAGACTCTTCTCTCTGTGTCTGCTGAATAAATGTCCACCATTAATGCAACTACCACTTACTTATCTGTCAGTTTGTCACAGTGTGGTGGATTACATGTTGCCATGAGGCTAGAGGCTATGTCACTGGTATTTCAAATACCAGCAAGGTCACCCATTATGGACAGGTTTCAGTGGAGCTTCCAAACAAAGATAGACTAGAAAGAAGGACAGGGCCATTCACTTTTGCAAAAATTGGCCACTGAAAACCTTGTGAGTAACAGTGAAACCTTGTCTGATACAGTGCCAGAAGATGAGCCCCTCAGGTTGAAAGGCACTCAAAATATGATTGGGGAAGAGCTGCCTCCTTAAAGCAGAGTTGTTCTCAATGACACAGATGGAGCAAAGCTTTCAGGACCTCCATTTGCTAATTTGCTAATGGGGTACAACTCAAAAGGGAAGGAACAGGTAAAAACATCCATTAATAATTAGAAAGTGGAATGTATGAAGTATGAATCTAGGAAAATTGGAAGTTGTCAAAAATAAAATGGAATGCATAAAGATCAATATCCTAGGCATTAATGAGCTGAAAGGGACTGGTATTGGCCATTTAGAATCAGACAATCAAATGGGCTAGTATGCCAGGAATGACAAATTGAAGAAGAATGGCATCACATTCATCATCACAAAGAACATTTCAAGATCTATCCTGAAGTACATGGCTGTCAGTGATAGGATAATATCAAAATGCCTGAAAGGAAGACCACTTACTACTACTATTATTGAAATTTACACACCAACCACTAAAGTGAAAGATGAAGCAATTGAAAATTTATAACAACTTTGGCAGTCTGAAATTGACCACACACACAATCAAGATATATTGGTGATTACTGCTGATTAGAATCGGAAATTTGGAAGCAAAGAAGTTTAATGGTTGGAAAATATGGCCTGGGTGATAGAAATGATGCTGGAAATTGCATGATGGAATTTTGCATGACCAGTGACTAGTTCATGGCAAATACCATTTTTCAACAACATAAACAGCAACTATAAACGTGAACTTCACAAGATGGACTACACAGAAATCAAATTGACTACATGTGGAAAGAGGAGATGCAGAAGCTCAATATCATCAGTTGAAACAAGTCCAGGGATTGACTATGGAACAGACCATCAATTGTTCATATGCAAGTTCAAATTAAAGCTGAAAAAAAATTAAATCAAGTCCACAAGAGCAAAAAAACAGCCTTGATTATATTCCACCTTAATTTAGAGACCATCTGAAGACTATATTTGATGCATTGAACACCAGTGACCGAAGACCAGAGGAATTATGGGTGACATCAAGAACATACACAAAGAAAACAAAAGTTCATTTAAAAAGACGGGAAAGAAAGAAAAGACCAAAATGAATGTCAGAAGAGACTCTGAAACTTGCTCTTGAAAGGAGAGTAGCTAAAGCAAATAGAAGAAATGAAGAAATAAAGGAGTTAAACAGAACATTTCAAAGAGAAGCTCAAGCAGACAAAACCAATTACTATAATGAAATGTGCAAAGACCTGCAATTGGAAAAACAAAAGGAAACAGTACACTCAGCATTTCTTAATCTGAAAGAATTGAAGAAAAAATTCAAGCCTTGAGTTGCCATATTGAAGGATTCTATGTGTGTGGTAGTTAAGGTTGTGTGTCAACTTGTCTGGGCCTGGTTGAGTGGCTGGGCAGTGGTTGTTGTTGTTGTTGTTGTTAGGTGCTGTCAAGTCATCTCTAACTCATAGTGACCCTGTGCACAGCAGAGTGAAACAACGCCTGGTTCGAAGCCAACTCCACAATCTTTGCTATGCTTGAGCCCATCACTACAGCCACTGTGTCAATCCATCTCGTTGAGGACCTTCCCCTCTTTCGTCGACCCTCCACCTTATGAAGCATGACATCCTTCTCCAAGGAGTAGTCACCTCTGACAACATGACCAAAGTAGGTGAGACAAAGTCTGGCCATTCTCGCTTCCAAGGAGCATTCCGGTTGTGCTTCCTTAAGGACAGATCTGTTAGTTCTTTTAACAGTCCGTGGTACTTTCAGCATCTTCACCAACAACACAATTCAGGAGCATCAACTCTTCTTTCATTTTCCTTATTCATTGTCCAGCTCTCACATGCATATAAAGTGATTGAAAATAACATGGCTTGTGTCAGGCACACCTTAGTCCTCAAGGAATCATCTTTGCTCTTCAGCACTTGAAGAGATCCTTTGCAGTTGACTTGGCCAGTGCTGTATGTCATCTGAAGTCCTGACTGCTGTTTCCATTGGTGTTGATTGTAGGACCAAGCAATGTGATCTCTTTGACAACTTCAATCTTTTCTCCATTTATCATTATGCTGTGTATAGGTCCAGTTGTGAGGAATTTTCTTTTCTTTATATTGAGATATAATCCATACTGCAGACTGTATTCTTCAATCTTCATCAGTAAGTGCTTCAAGTCATCCTCACTTTCAGCAAGCAAAGTTGTGTCATCAGCATATCACAGGTTGTTATTGATTCTTCCTCCAATCATGATCCCACATTCTTCTTCATATAGTCCAGCTTCTTGGATTATTTGTATGTGAAAGAATACAACCTTGACACATTCCCTTCTTGATTTTAAACCATGCAGTGTGCACTTGTTCTGTTCGAACCACAGCCTCCTGGTCTATGCACAGGTTCCTCATGAATGCAATTAAAGGTTCTGGAATTCCCATTCTTTTCGATGTTATCCACAATTTGTTATGATCCACACAATCAAATGCTTTGGCATAGTCAATAAAATACAAGTAAACATTTTTCTGGAATTCTTTGCTTTGAGATAAGATCCATCTGATATCAACAATGATATCCCTTGTTCCACGTCCTCTTCTGAATCAAGCTTGCAACTCTGGAAGTTTGCTGTCCATATACTGCTTCAACCATTTCTGAATTATTTTCAGTAATATTTTACTTGTGTGCAATATTAATGATATTGTTCGATAGTTTCCACATTCTATGGGATCACCTTTCTTTGGGATGGGTACAAATATGGATCCTTCCAGTCAGTTGGCCAGGTAGCTGTCTTCCAAATCCCTTCCACAACTGAGTGAGTGGTTCCAGTGCAGCATCTGCTTGTTGAAATATCTCAATGGGTATTCTGTCAATTCCCGGAGCCTTGTTCTTCACCAATTCCTTCAGTGCAGCTTTGACTTCTTCCTTTAATACTACTGGTTCTTCAACATATGCCACTTACTGAAATGGATGCAGATTGACAAGTTCTTTTTGGTACAGTGACTCTGTGTATTCCTTCCATCTTCTTTTGATTCTTCCTGCATCATTCAATGTTTTGCCCATAGAATCTTTCAATATTGCAACTCCAGGCTTACAATTTTCCTCAGTTCTTTCAGCTTGAGAAATGCTGAGTATGTTCTTCCCTTCTGGTTTTCCAACTCCAGGTCTTTGCACATTTCATGATAGTAATTGGCTTTTTCTGCTTGAGCTGCTCTTTGAAATCTTCTGTTCAGCTCTTTTATCTTGTCATTTCTTCCATTTGCTTTAGCTACTCTCCACTCAAGGGTAAGTTTCAGAGTCTCTTCTGTCATCCATGTTGATCTTTTCTTCTTTTCTCATCTTTTTAATGACCTCTTGCTTTCTTCAAGGATGATGTTCTTGATGTCATACCACAGTTCTGGTTTTTGGTCACTGGTGTTCAATGCATCAAATCTGTTCTTTAGATGGTTGTGGTAGTTCAGTTTGTGTGTCAACTTGGCTGGGCCTGGTTGAGTGGCTGGGCAGCTGGATATAATATTCCTCATGATGAGATTGGTAATCACCTCCATGGTGGAATCTACACAAGCAGCTGAGTCTTTGGGATATGGTCTGCTTTATGTATATAAGGAGCAGCCTTGGGGATAGTCTCTAGTTTATGGCACACTTGGACCCTGCATGTAGCTGTGTCATTGTTCAGCAGCCTGCCGTGCTCTGCCGACCTGGGACTTATAATGGACTTGAATTAATGGCCTGTTGTGTGATTTGGTAACATTGGGACTGTGCCATTTTCTTTGTCGACTTTGAGCTTGTTAGCCTCAGCAGCCAGTAGCTAGATGCCTGAATGAAGAGATGCCTCTAGCTTCAGGGGGCCAGGAGCAAGAGGCAGAGCTGATACCCAGAGTCAAGGGGCTTTCACACAGCCCCTAGAGCTTGGCACTTTAAACTTGGACTTAAACCCTCCAAACTGTGAGAGAATTAACTCCTGTTTGTTAAGGCCATCCCATTTGTGGAATATTGTTGTCAGAGCGGCACTAGGTAACCAGAACAATGGCCTCTAAGTTCAGGAGGGATATATTCAAGATCATATTTTGGCTCTCATGGACGTGTTTTAATTGTCTTCAATTTCAAGTTGAACTTGCATATGAGCAGTTGATAGTTTGTTCCACAGTTAGTTCCTGGCCTTGTTTTGGCTGACAATATTGAGCTTTTCCATCACCTCTTGCCACAGATGTAGTCAATCTGATTCCTGTGTACTCCATCTGGTGAAGTCCATGTGTAAAGCCGCCATCTGTGTTGTTGAAAAAAGGTATTTGCAATGAATAAGTCATTGGTCTTGCAAAATTCTATCATGCCATCACCAGCATTATTTCCATCACCAAGGCCAAATTTTCCAACTACCGGTGACTCAACTTTTGCATTCCAGTTACCAGTGATAATTAACAGATCTTGATTGCATGTTCAGTCAATTTGAGACTGCAGAAGTTGATAAAGATCTTCAATTTCCTCATCTTTGGCTGGGCAGCTGGTGGTAGTTAATCTCCATGATGAGACTGGCAATCATGGTGGGATCTACCATAAAGAGCTGTGTAGCTGCTTTAGAGATGTGGTCTGCTTCCCATATATAAGAAGCAACTTTGAAAATGGTCTCTAGTTTATGGCACACTTGAACCCCACATGTAATTGAATCATTGTTCAGCAGCCTGCCATGCTCTGCCAACCTTGGGACTTTCAATGGACTTGAATTAATGACCTGCTGTGTGGTTTGGTGGCATAATGCCTAAGGCATTTGACTGCTAACCAGAAGGCTGGCAATTCAAACCCACCAGCCACTCCTCAGAAGGAAGGTTGACCAATCTACTTCCATAGTGATATAAGCTCAGAAACCCAAGGAGGGGTCACTATGAGTCGGTCTGATTCAATGGCAGTATATTTGGTTTTTTGGTTTGGTTTTGTGTGTCGAGACTGTGCCTTTTTACTTGTCAAATTGGGCTTGTCATCCTCAGCAGCGCCTTTTTACTTGTCAAATTGGGCTTGTCATCCTCAGCAGCCAGCAGCTGTCTGAGTGAAGAAAAGCCTCCAGCTTCAGTCGGCCAGGAGCAGGAGGCAAAGCTGAAGCCCAAAGTTGAGGGGCTTTCATCCAGTCCATAGAGCCTGACACTTTGAACTTCAACTTAAAACCTCTAAACTGTAAGAGAATAAATTTCTGTTTGTTCAAGCCATCCCATTTGTGGTATATTCTTGTCAGAGTGGCACTAGGTAACCAGAACAATGGGTAAAATATTGAATGATGGGAAACATCAAAATAAGATGGAAGGAATACAGTCACTGTACCAAACAGAATTGGTCAACATTCAGCTATTTCAGGAGGTAGCATATGATCAAGAACCAATGGTACTGAAGGAAGAAGTCCAAGCTGCACTGAGGGAATTGGTGAAAACAAGGCTCCAGCAATCTATGGAATACCCATTGAGATGTTTCAACAAACAGATGCAGTGTTAGGGGCACTTACTCATTTATGCCAAGGAATTTGGAAGACAGCTACTGGCCAATGGACCAGAAGAGGTCCATAATTTGCCCATTCCAAAGACAGGTGATCCACAGAAGGTGGAAATTATCAAATAATATCATTAATATCACTCAAGTAAAATTTTGCTGAAGATAATTCAAAACAGGTTGCACCAGTATTGACAGGGAACTTCCAGAAATTAAAGTGGATTCAGAAGACAACTTGGAACAAGGGATATCATTACTGATGTCAGATGGATCTTGGCTGCAAGCAAGGAATATCTGAAAGATGTTTACATGTGTTTTATTGACTATGCAAAGGCATTTGATTGTGTGGATCAGAACAAATTGTGGATAACATTGGAAAGAACGGGAATTCCAGAACACTTAATTGTGTTCATGAGGAACTTGTGCATAGACCAAGAGGCTGCCATTAGAACAGAACAAGGTGATACTGTATGGTTTAAAACCAGGAAAAGTATATACAGGGTTGTATCCTTTCACCATACTTATTCAATGGTTAGCTGAGCAAATAACCAATGGAGGTAGACTATATGATGAAGAATGCATTATCAGGATTGGAGAAAGACTAATTAATCACCTGTGATACACAGATGGTACAACCTTACTTGCTGAAAGTGAAGACTTTAAGCACTTATGAAAATCCAAGACTACAGCCTTCAGTATGGATTACACCTCAACATGACGAAAAGAAAAATTCTCACAACTGGACCTATAAGCAAAGTCATGATAAATGGAGAAAATATTGAAGTTGTCAGGAATTTAATTTTACTTGGATCCTCAATCAACACCCATGGAAACAACAGTCAAAAGAAATTAGATCTCATATCATATTGCACTGGACAAATCTGCTGCAAAAGACCTCTTTAAAGCATTAAGATGCAAAGATGTCACTTTGAAAGCTAAGGTGAGCCTAACCCAAGCTATGGTATTTTCAATTGCCTTATATTCATGTGAAAGCTGGACAGTGAAGTAGTGTAGTAGTTAAGTTTGTGTGTCAACTTGCCTGAGCCTCTTTGTGGCTGGGCAGCTTGATGTAGTTATTCCCCCTGGTGAGATTGGTAATTAACGCCATGCTAGAATCTATTGGAGCAGCTGCAGTGATGGGCTCAAGCATAGCAAGGATTGTGAGGTTGGCACAGGACCAGGCAGTGTTTCCTTCTGTTGTGTCTAGGGTCACTATGAGTTGGAGCCAGCTCAATGGCATCTAACTACAACAACATTTAATGCAAGTATCTCACGGGATACCCTAATAGGAGCCCAAGCCAGGCTTGAGCACCAATTCTCTGTTTCTCCCTTTATCCCTTAACTCTCTCAGGAGCATCACTGCTTCACATGTTATTTTGATAAATGTTGCCTAGGAACATCTTAAATACAACACATATGGAAGGACTTGGCTCTACCCCCACCAGGAGAGTTGCTGTCAGTAAATCAGGGTCCTTCTACAAAGTCCATTTTATGTTGCTGAGGGAAAAATAATGCCAAAATATTGGTCATCTAGAGTATTATTTTTTTCAACTTGGAAGGCAACAGAATGTGTCCCTGAGGAAAATTAATTTGATGCTATCTCTGCAGATTGAACAGGTTTCTGAGTCTGGAAAGTTGATTTACAGGATGATTTTGCATAAATAGACTTATGCTAACATTTTCCAGCAAAGAGAAGCAAGGGATCACTTCTTTCATATTTATCCTTCTAGGTAAAAATGGGGGGCTGGTTGGAAGAGGGCAAACTGGAAAAAATATATAGAGATTTTTGCTCTTTGATTTAGACAATGAGGAAAAAAAATATAAACATTTTCAATAATGAACTTGAATCCCATGCAACTAAGTGTAGAAGTGATAGGGGGATATATTTTGATTGACATTAGAAGTCTGTTCTTATTTGTTTAACTCTAATTTACCATAATCCTGATATTAATACATAGTAGGCAAAAGACATCTTGTCAAGCTAAGCAGAGAAATGTATCTGATTCCCTACTGGGAAATTATAAACATATCTTCTTTCCTGGTGGGATGAAATCAGAACTGAAGCTCATTTCCTACTGGAGATACACTAGCTATCTCAGTGACATTGTCATAAAAAGGCAGTGAGATGATTTGTACATCAAGATTATGATAGTGAAAAATGCACAGGAAAAAAATGCAAAGGGTGACTTAGAGTATAGGCATATGAGATAATCAATTGCAGATGTGGGGACTTCTAACTCTATTTTGAAGATAAATTTCTGAACATAAAAGATGAACTTGTGCTTTTTCTTTCAGATGGGTACTTCTTCTTGTCTGAATGTGTCATTTTTTTAATCATATTTCAATTAATTTTTATTAAACACATAATTACTGAAGAGATGGGTTTACATTTTTAACCAAATACACAGGTAACATACATTTATCAGAAACAGAAGATAAAGAATATTTAAATTTTCTAATCTTTGCAAGGCAAACTATGGGCTACAGAGGCCCTTACGAAAAAAAAATTACCTCTGTGTATTAGCACTTGATGGGAATTAGCAGTTCTCTGAAGCCTTTGACTCCCTCAATAGATGTTTGAGAGCAAATATGCATTCTCACATAAATAGCAGACTATTGGTGAGTAAACAGTGAGTAGTACCACTCCCATTTCCATGCCTATAGCTACATCTGTCTGTGTACACATATGTATCCACACATTCATACCCATACACATATATGCCTATAAACATATATAGCTACTTTTATGGTTTTATGAGAGTTATTAGAACATGTTTGCTGTTGGCCATGACCTACTCGAAAAGTGGAAATTGATGAAACAAGAAAGAGAGGGAGTAATTACAGCATTAAAGTTCTTGCATAAGTGAAATAAGATGAGATCCAACACACAAGCTGAGTGGTTGGTCTTAGATAGGAGTGGAAATTGTTTAAACATTGTAACAGGAGGGAACATAGAGTAAATGAGCACAAAGTATGTGTAATCCTGCACATACTTTTTTGCCACATTTTGGGAGAAAAGCAAATGAAGAGCTTCATATGGACTTGGTAAGTTCAAGAGGCCTATTAAGAGAAGTGGATATAGAGTTCAGGGAAGTGGTCTCTGTTGGAGATATGAATTTGGTAATCATCAGAATATAGATGATATTTAAATTCATTGGATTTAATGACACCATTTAGAAAGTGAATGCAGGTAAAGAAGATACCAAAGGTCTAAGGATGAGTATTGATTTTTAAAACCTTCTACAATTTAGCAACTAAGTATAGGAAAAGTCAGCAATGAAGACAGAAAAAACAGTGAGATAGCACCAGGAGATTATAGTGTTCTGAAACTAAAAAAGAAAAATATTTCAGAAGGGAAGGAAAATCCCTATGTTATATGCTCCCCAGAGGTTGAGTACAATAACCTTGTGACCTTGACAATTATATTTTCAAGTGAAAGTCTGAGAGGGTTTGTAAGAGAATTCAAGATGAGGATATAGTAAGATACATACAGACAACACTTTGTATTATAGAAGGTTGCTGTAAAATAGCAGAGAACTAGGGCTGTCAATTAAGGAAATGAGGATTCTAACATTTTCACTTTTATGAGAGTTATTAGAACATGTTTGCTGTTGGCCATGACCTACTCGAAAAGTGGAAATTGATGAAACAAGAAAGAGAGGGAGTAATTACAGCATTAAAGTTCTTGCATAAGTGAAATAAGATGAGATCCAACACACAAGCTGAGTGGTTGGTCTTAGATAGGAGTGGAAATTGTTTAAACATTGTAACAGGAGGGAACATAGAGTAAAAGAGCACAGATGTTAATATGTTGGTAGATTTGGTGATGAGTAGACAATGTTGTTCTTTTCCTAGTAGTTATTATTTTTTAAGTGAAATAAGATGTAGAGTCATCATCTAAGAATAAGAAGAGGAAAAGCAAAATTGAAGGTTCGAGGAAAGAAAAGATATAAAATAATCTCAAGTAGTGGGAGAATTAACTGACAAGGGAAATAAAATAAGCTAATTGGGCAGTGTTGAAAGTTTACTCTAAAATTTGAAGACTATAAATTTAAATAGAAAACATGTTTTTTTTTAATTTCTTTTTTTAAGAAATAATATTTTATTGTGTTCAAGATGAAAGTTTAGATAGCAAACTATGTTTTCATTTAACAATTTCTACACAAATTATTTAGTAATATTGGTTACATTTTCCACATTGTGTCACTATTCTCATTTGTTCTGTTTTGGTTGTACCATTTTCAGTTTTCCAGTTTCCCTGCACCTTTAGTCTCTCATTTTTGCTTTAGACTAAAATTTTGACCATTTGGTCTTATATAGATTATTTTTTGAAGGAGCTCGCTGCTCATGGGTGACATTCTTTATTTTATGAAGCAATCTGTTTTTTAACTAACAGGTAACCTTAGGCATAATTTTGGTTTAAAGTTTAAAGAGTGTGTCAGGGTGGTAGTCTCTGGGCGTCCTCTAGTCTACTTTGGTAAGTCTGGACTTTTTCAGAATTTGACTTCTGTTCAACATTTTCTCCCATGGTATCCAGAACCACCTGTGTGGTCTTCACTGGAACAGTCAGTAGCTAGGCACCAGCTAGTTCTTCTGGTAGATGAGGTCATGGCTCGTGTAGGCCTTTAGTCTTGTAGACTAGTTTCTTCTCTGAAATTTTGATTACCTTCTTATTCTTTTGCTCCTGAGGAGTGGAGACCAGTAATTGTACCTTAGATGGTTGCTTGAAAGCTTTTAAGACCCCAGCCTCTACTTACTTCACTAGGATGCAGAACAGGAACTTTGTGAATTATATTACATCAATTGACTGAGTTGTCCCATGAGACTACGGTTTTAAGACTTCAAACCCAAAAAATGAATCTCACAAGATGTTTGGTTATAGTCTAAGAAGTATCTGTAATTGTGTCCCCTATGTGTTTTATTATATGTATGAACATACATGTATGCACACACGTACCTATACATACATTTGTCTATAGATACATCTATCTGTGCACACATATGTATCCACATATTCATACCAATGTAAATATATACCTATAAACATATTTGTGTAAAACACATATTTTTTGGCTATTGTTGGTGTTGCAAAATTATATTTGTCATATTAATTACCCAAAATGTCCTTTTCTCTTGTGTACTTATAAGTGACATCATTTACCTTAGTCAAGCACTTCACCCAAATTTGATGCTTCTGTTCCAGAGAATGCTCGGTTCAGAACTAGGTTCAGAACAGAAGGTTCTGTTCTGTGGAACAGAACTCAGACTTGAAAAAGTCCAGACTTACTGGTTCTTCAGAGAAGCAAAACTACTGAATTATATATAGAGATATATATACATACATATTTAAGAAATTTAAGGAGCTCTGATAGTGTGGTGCTTAAGCCATGTGCTTAAGCCTCTGCTAACCATAGGTTAGTGGTTCAAATCCACCAGCTACTCCACAGAAGGAAGATGGGGCAATCTACTTTTGTAAAGATTTGGAATTAACCAGAGGGCAGTCAGTTTTTGGTTATATATATGGGGAGGGGGGATGGAGAAAGAGAGATTTATCTTAGGGAAATGGCTCACAGTTGTAGAGGCTGGCAAATCCCAAGTTTGTGGGTCAAACATCAAGCTGGAGGCTTTTCCTGACTCATGCAGCTACAGGGGCTGACAAACCTATGATCAGCAGGCAGTATACCAGGCTCCTGACTTCAGTGGATGATGAATCCAAGATCAGCAGGTAAAATGGTGGATTGTTGGCTCACTGGCTGTGAAGGCAACAATCCCAAGATCAGCAGGCAATGCCACAGGCCACTGGTTCAGCTCTAAAACCAGATGATGATAAGCTAGATTCAGGATCCAGATCCAACAGAAAGCCCAATAATTCTCCCAGGACGTCCATATGTATATTGGAAGCAGGCCACAGCCTGAGGAAACTCCCTTTCAACTGATTGACTCACTGCTCATAGCATATTTCATCATGGAGATGATTGCCTCACATCAGATCTCATCATGGGACTAACTACATTGCAACTGCCACCTAAAATCATGGTCCAGCCAAATTGATGCACAGCCATAACTATTACAGTCTACCCTTGTCAACTTGACATTTGTACACATGTCCTTAAACCAGATATAATCTCCAAATAAAGACAATTATAAAGTCATTTTTGCACTTAAAACGATACAGCATATGCACAACTGAAAACACATTAGCCCTGTGTTTTATAAATGAAGAAAATCTTATATTTTATAAATGAAGAAAACAAAAATACTTGATGCATACATATAATGAAGAAATGCTCATAGCAATCACAGTCCTTGTTTCTGCAACTGGTCACATAGTTGTAACCAGTATTTAGAACTACTGTCTGTCTTCCACCACCCATTCCATATTCCCCTTGCCCTCAGCAAGCACCTCAGCTGGTCATGGTTTTTGCCTGGTGGAGTGCCCAAACCTTCATCCCTGAAGGGTCTGGGCTATGAGTAGTTATATAAGAATTAGGGCTGCTGTAGTGTTCCATTAACTAATCACGGGGAATGGCAGAACTAAGAGATGTCCCAAAGAATCATCTATTTTCCAGACATATTCTTCTTTACCGCCATTATGTAATATCAATCCAATTTATTCTTGATAATCAGAATCAATCACACAAGACAATACAGTAACTGTCTTTGCCCGCTGATCCTGAGGCATGAGGAGTCTTAAATGCCAAGTGGAATTCTTAACTTCTAGTGTAATGGAATCAGGATAGTGTCTCAGGTGGGATTGTTCCTCCCTTTTGCAAAAAGACCTCTAGACCACAGAGCAAAGGGTCTCAGGGACAGGAAGCAAACATTTTTGAGTGGGTTACTAGGGGTAATAGTGAGAGGTGCCACTTCCATTTCCACCCCTTGGTTCCTGGACCCATGAATCCTGGTTATTAGAGAAACAACACCATACATTGGATGCTGGTTTAGAGCATATACAGCCTCATGGAGAACATTGCCCTAAACCTGCAACGTATTGCCACCTACCTGGCACCATAACTATGTTTTTAAAAGGCTATCCCATCATTCTATCAAGCCAGCTGCTTCAAGATGATGGTGAACATGGTAAGATAAATGAATTCCAGGAGCATAGGCCCATTGTCACACTTCATTGGCTGTGAAGTGAGTCCCTTCATCTGAGGCAATGCTGTGTGGGATATCATGATGGTGGATACGGGATTCTGCAAGTCCACAGATGGTAGTTTTGGCAGAAGCCTTGCGTGCAGGGAAGGCAAATCTACATCCAGAGTGTCTATTCCAGTAAGAACAAAATGCAAGTCTTTCCATGATGGAAGTGGTCTGATGTAATCAATCTGGCACCAGGTTATGGCTGATTGCCCTGAGGAATGGTTCCATATCACAGACTCAGTGTTGGTCTCGGTTGATGGCAAATTGGGTACTCAGGAGTGGCTGTAGCCAAGTTGTCATTGGTGAGTGAAAGTCCATGTTGCTGAGCCAATGCATAACCTCCATCCCTGCCACCATGGCCACTTTGTTCATGAACTCATCGAGCAATGACAGGAGTAGCTAGGAAAAATGGATGACTGATTTCCACAGAATATGACATCTTAGCCACTTGATCGTTAAAGTCCTCCTCTGGCGAGGTCATCCTTTGGTGAGGATTCACATAAGACATGAATATCTTCACTTCTTTGGCCCATTGAGAGAGATGTATCCACGTACCTCTTCCTCATACATCTTTGTCACCAATTTTCCAATCATGTTCCTTCCAAGTCCCTGACCATCCAACCAAACCATTGGCCATACCGCATTAATCTGGATACATTTCTCTTTCCATGCATAGTGAACAACCAGATGCACTGCTCAAAGTTCTGCCCATTGGGAGGATTTTCCTTCACCACTGTCTTCCAGGGAGGTCCCAGAAAGGGACTGCATTGCTGTCATTGTCTACTTCTGGTGGTGCCTGCATATCACACAGAGCCATCTGAAAACCAGACATGAGTTTTCTCTTCCTCAGTCAACTAATTATAAGGAACTCCTCATGAGGCCATAGGTGCAGACTGGAAGAGGGAAAATAATGTGACTTATGTGGAGACCACAAGCATTTGAGTCACTTCCTCATGCAACTTACTTGTGCCTTCAGGTCCTGCTCGAGTCCAATTTCTTATATACCACTTCCGTTTCATGATGGAGTGCTGTTGTGCATGCCAAACTTACGACTCTGTGGGGCAGAAAACACTCAGTTCATGATGGGCAGCTCAAGTTGCATAGTGACTTGATGGCCCATGGTTAGGCATTCAGTCTCTACTAAGGCCCAGTAACAAGCCAAAAGCTGTTTCTCGAAGAAGAGTAGTTAACTGCAAATGATGGCAGGACTTTGCTCCAAAATCCTAAGGGTCTCACTGTGATTCACCAATATGGATCTGCCAAAGACTCAAAACAGCATTTCTACCTGCCACTGACACTTCAAGCACCATTAGATCAGGTGTATTATATGGCCCAAGTGGCAGAGAGGCTTGCATGAGCCTTCTATTGTTCTGGGCCTCACTCAATACCAGCAACTTCTCAAGTCACTTGATAAATAGGCCAGAGTTGTTGTTGTTAGGTGTTGTTGAGTTGACTCTGATTCATAGTGACCCTATGTACAACAGAACAAAACACTGCCCAGTTGTGCACCATCTTTGCTATGCTAGAGCCCACTATTGAAACCACTGTGTCAATCCGTCTTGTTGAGAGTCTTACTTTTTTGCTGACCTTCTTTACTAAGCATGATAAAGGGTATCATGAAGGCTTCAGGGAATGGTGCCTTCTGATCACATGACCAAAGTAGATGAGATGAAGATAGTCTGTTCCACAGTCGCTTCTGGCCTTGTTTTGACTGATGATACTTAGCTTCTTCATTGCCTCTTTCCACACATGTAGTCAATCTGATTCCTGTATATTCTATCTGGTGAAGTCCGTGTTTATAGTTGCTGTTTATGCTGTTGAAAAAGGTATTTGTAATGAATAAGTCATTGGTCTTACAAAATTCTATCATATAATGTCTGGCATCATTTCTGTCACCAAGGCCGTATTTATACTTTCTTTCCAACTTTTGCAATCCAATCACCAGTAATCATCAATACATCTTGATTGCATGTTTGGTCAACTTCAGACTTCAGAAGTTGGTAAAAATTTTCAATTTCTTCATCTTTGGCTTTAGTGGTTGGTACGTACACTTGAATAATAGTAGTAATAATTGGTCTTCCTTGCAGGTGGATCAATATTATTCTATCACTGACAACATTCTACTTCAGGATGGATCTTAAAACATTCTTTGTGATGATGAAAGCAACACCATTCCTCTTCAATTTGCCATTGCCAGCATAATAGATCATATGATTGTCAGATTCAAAATGGCCAATACCAGTCCATTTCAGCTCATCAATGCCTAGATGTTCTAGTTACTTAGTGCCATTCTGAAAAGAATATACCACAAATGGGATGGCTGAACAAACAGGAATTTATTCTCTTACAGTTTGGAGGCTTTAAGTCTGAGTTCAGAGTGCTAGGCTCTAGGGGCTCGATGAAAGCCCATTGACTTTGGGCTTCAGCTCTGCCTCCTGCTCCCAACCCACTGAAGCTGGAGGCTTTTCTTCACTCAGCTGTTGGCTGCTGAGACTGAAAAGCCCAAGGTCGACAAGTAAAAAGTCACAGTCCTGATGTTACCAAACCACATGGCAGGCATTAATTCAAGTCCATTAAAAGTCCCAAGGTCAGCAGAGCATGGCAGGCTGCTGAACAACGACATAGCCAAATGCAGGGTTCAAGCATGCCATAAACTATAGACCATTCACCAAGGCTTCTCCTTATATACAGGAAGCAGACCACACTTCCCAAGGCAGCTACTCAGCTGCTCACAGTAGATTCCACCATGGAAATGATTACCAGTCTCATTATGGGAAACACTACATCCAGCTTCCCAGCCACTCAACCAGGCCTAGCCAAGTTGACACATAAACTTAACTACCACACTAGGATATTGGTCTTTATGTTCCATTTCAGTTTTGACAACTTCCAATTTTCCTAGATTCATACTTTATACATTCTACATTCTGATTATTGATGGATGTTTGCGGCTGTTTCTTCCCATTTTGAGTTGTGCCCCATCAGCAAATGGAGGTCCTGAAAGTTTTATTTCATCCACATCATTAAGGTTGACTCTACTTTGGGGTAGTATCTCTTCCCCAGTTTTATTTTGAGTGCCTTTTAACTATGTCAGACTATGTTTCAGGACTATTCATAAAGTTTTCCAGTAATATATCAGACAGTGTTTCACTGCTATTCATAAGGTTTTCACTGGCCAATTCTTCGAGAAGTGGATGGCCCCTTCCTTCTTCTGAGTCTGTTTTAATCTGGAATTTCCATTGAAACTTTTCCACCATGGGTGACCCTGTTGGTATTTGAAATACCAGTGGCACAACCTCCAGCCTCACAGCAAAACACAAGCCACCACAATACAACAAACTGACAGACAAGTGGTGGAAATAGGCTGGAGTAGCACACCCAAATGAGGGATATGTTGCCCCCAAATACACAGGCCCACCAGACATTGCACCTCCTTTTTAGTTGTGGGAGGGGCCAGATGTAATAACTTATCCTTCACTTTAGTAAGAATATCTCAACATGCCCCAGACCACTTGACCCCTAGAAATTCTGTACATTCCATGTTCTGATTATCGATGGAGGTGGATGGTGCCTGAATTTTTTGGGGGTTGATTTCCCACCCTCTACCATGAAGATTGTAGATGTCTCACCAATAAGTCTGGAGTTATTGATACTTCTTCCTTATGATTTTGTTTCTTTATACCCCACTTCCACTACAAAATGTCTTAGGCTAGGTTCTCTAGAGAAGCAAAAACAGTGATACACACACACACACACACAGATATATGTCCATGTCCATAAACACACACATATATATTGTTGTTGTTGTTGTTATATGCTGTCGAGTTGGACCTGACTCATAGCGACCCCTCCTTGTGTTTCTGAGGCAGTATCACTACGGAAGTAGATTTCCCAACCTTCCTTCCAAGGAGTCGCTGGTTGGTTTGAACCACCAGCCTTCCAGTATAAACCAAAAACAAACAAACACACTGCCATCAAGTTGGATCCAACTCATAGCAATCCCTCCTTGGGTTTCTGAGGTGGTATTACTACAGAAGTAGATTGCTCAACCTTCCTTCTGAGGAGTGGCTGGTGGGTTTGATCCACCAGCCTTTTGGTTAGCAGTCAAATGCCCTAGGCACTACGCTACCAGAGCTCCTATATATGCATATATACAGACAAATACACACACACACACACACACACACATATACCAAGAAACAAAATCCCACACCCACTGCCACTGAGTCAAATCCAATTCATAGTGATGCCCATTGGGTTTCCAAGGCAGTAAATATTTATGGAAGCAGATTGCCCAGTCTTCCTTCCATGGAGTAGCTGGTGGGTTTGAAATATCATCTTTCTGGTTAGCAGTAAGATGGCTTAGGCACTGTGCTACCAGAATTCCTTACACACACACACACACACATAACCAAAAAGGGGTGCTCTGGTGGTGTAGTGCCTAAGGCATTTGACTGCTAACCAGAAAGCTAGTGGTTCTAATCCACCAGCTACTCCTCAGAAGGAAGATTAGGCAATCTACTTTTGTAGAGATATTGTTTCAGAAACCCAAGGAGGGATCACTATGAGTCGAATCGACCCAAAAGCAGTGAGGGTTTATTATTATTATTATTATTTAAATCAAAAAGGAGCTCTTGTGGTGTAGTGGTTAAGGCATTTGGCTGATAATCAAAAGGTCTGTAGTTTGAACCCACTGGTAGCTCTGTGGAAGAAAGATGGAGTGGTCTGCTTCCATAAAGATTTACAGCCTAAGAAACCCAAAGGGGGTAGCTTTCAGTTTGAATCAACTTGATGGCAGTTAGTTCATTTCCTTTGGTTTTATATAACCTAAACTCAGTGCCATTGAGTAAACTCCAACTCATAGCCACTTGGAAACTACACTGGGTTTCCAAGGCTGTAAATCTTTACAGAAGCAGATAGCCTCATCTTTCTTCTGCATAGTGACTGGTGGGTTCAAACCTTTTGGTTAGCAGTCAAATACCTTAACCACTATATTATCAGAGCTATTGGAAGCGGGCCACACCCCCAAGGAAACTCCCTGTCAACTTATTGGCTGCTCATAGTATATCTCATCATGGAGGTGATTACCTTACATCAGATCTCATCATAGGAATGACTACAACAGAACTGCTTAAATCATTTAGATTCATGGTCCAGCCAAGTTGACATATGACCTTAACTGTAACACTTTTCCATCACCAAAAATAACAAGTGCCTGCTATCTCTTCCTTCTCTTCCCTCCTCCTCTTATCCCTGGTAAGCACCTATGAACATAAGTCCCTGCATATATACCTATTCTTGTCTTCTCATAAAAGTGTGATCATACAGAATTTGTTCTTCTATGATTGACTTATTTCACTCAACATAATATCCTCCAGATTCATCAACATTATAAGATATTTGGAGGGCTCACTGTTATTCTTGTAGCTGTGTAGTATTCTGTTGTAGTTACGTACCACATTTTGTTTATCACATTTTGTTTGTTTACACTCTGTTGTTACTTAGGTTGTTTCCATCATTTTGCTATTGTGAATAATGCATCAAAGAACATAGGTGTGCAGGTCTGTTAATGTCTCTTTTATTAGATTTCTAGGGTATATACATCTAGAAGTGGGATTGCTGAAGGTATTTCTACCTTACTGAGGAATTACAACAAAACATTTTCTGTAGGGTTGTACCATTTTACAATCCCACCAGCAGAGTTCCAATCTCTCTACAACCTTGCTAGCATTTGTTGTTTTCTGTTTGTTTTTGTTTTATCAGTGCCTCTTTTGCAAGTATAAGATGGTATCTCATTGTAGGTTTGATTTGCAACTCTCTAATGGTTAATACCAGTTAGTCAGTTATGGCAGTTTGTTGTACTGTGGTGGCTGGCATGTTGCTGTGAGGCTGGAGGCTATGCCACCGGTATTCAAATACCAGCAGGGTCACTCATGATGGACAAGTTTCAGCAGAGCTTCCAGACTAAGACAGACTTGGAAGAAGGAATAGCCCACCCACTTCTCAAAGAATTAGCCAGTGAAAACCTTATGGAGCAGTGAAACACTGTCTGATACCGTACTGGAAAACACAAGACTGGCAGTGTTTCGTTCTGTTATGCATAGGTTCACTATAAGTCGGAGCCTACTCAATGGCACCAAACAACAACAACAACAATGGCTAATAATCTTGAGCATCTTTTCATGCATTTGTTGGCCACTTGAATGTCCTCTTTGGTGAAGTGTCTATTCATTTCCTTTGCCTATTTTGAAACTGGACTGTTTGTCTTTTTGTTGCTGAGTTGTTGAAGTTTTATATATATTTTAGACATTAGACATTTATTGGATGTTTTTTCCAAAATTTTTTTTTCCAGTCTGTGGGTTGTCTTTTTGTTTTTTTGTTAAAATCTTTTGATGTGCATAAGTATGTATTTTTCCCCAGTTAACTAATTTGTCTTTTGTTATTCATGCATTTGCATGTTTGTTTGATAATCTTTTTTTTTTTTTCCACATTAGGTCCCATAGTTTTGTTTCCTTCTGGGACCTTTATCATTTTAGCTTTAATATGTAGGTCTTTGACTGATTCCAGTTTTGCCAGCACCATTTATTAATGAACCTGTATAGACTGCAACAAGCCACAAAATGGGCTGACTTCCTAACTCAGATCTCTGTGGCTGTTCCTTAAACTGTTCTGAGGGTGATGGTAGACCAAAAAAGAAGTTATTTTATAAGAGTATATGTGCTTGGTATTCACACTTCAATTCATTTTGTGGTTCCAGTCTTTCTGGTACCAAGTGTCTTCCAGATCATTATTTGCTAATAGTCCATGGGAAAAATAGATAAGATCATTATTATTCTTGCCAAATTATCTTGGATGGTTATACCTACCAAACAACATTCTTGGTATACCTTTCGCAAGTAATGCAATATTTATGTGGTAGTAAGAATCTTTACATTAGGAAAATTTGATGGTCTTTATAAATACATTATTCATGATAGTTATTTCCTAGGTTATTCCATTTGTTTATTCATCACCTTATATGATAGGCAGATAAAAATATTTCAGTAGTAATTACTGTCCTTACGATGCTTCAGCTAGAAGTAGAGTGGATTATATAAAAATATAATTGTGAGATACTAAATTAATTGCTGCAACAGAGGAAATAAAATAGTTTCTTTTTAGTACTTTCTTTATGCCAGGCATATAAAAATGTATAACACATGTTCTTTGCTGTAATGGTGCTTAGAAGCCACCCATATAGTTGGCTGTATAAACAAATAATTGCAAGACACTATTGTGCCCATTCCAAAGAAACATCATCCAACAGAATGTAGAAATTATATATATATATATATATATAAAATAATTAATATCATATGCAAATAAAATTTTGCTGAAGATAATTCAAAAAATGTTGCAGCAGTATGTAGACAGGGAACTTCTAGAAATTTAAGCTGAATTCAGAAGAGGATGTGGAATGAAGGATATCATTACTGATGTCAGACGCATCATGGCTGAAAGTAAAGAATATCAGAAAGATGTTTACCTTTGTGTTATTGACTATGCAAAGGCATCTGATTGTGTGGATTATAACAAATTATGGACAACATTAAGAAGAATGTTAATTCTAGAACACTTACGTATGCACATGAAGAACATGTACATAGATCAAGAGGCTGTCATTCGAACATAACCAGGGAATACTGAATGGTTTAAAATCAGGAAGGGTGTGTGTTAGGGTTGTACTCTTTCCCCATACTTATTCAATCTGTATGCTGAGCAAATAATCCAAGAAGCTGGACTATATGAAGAATGTGGCATCAGGATTGGAGATAGACTCATTAACAACCTGCAATATACAGATGACATAACCTTGCTTGCTGAAAGTGAAGATGACTTGAAGCACTTACTGATAAGGATCTAAGACTACAGCTTTCAGTATGGATTACACCTCAACACAAAGAAAATGAAAATCCTCACAACTGGACCAATAAGTAACATCATCATAAATGGAGAAAAGATTGAAGTTGTCAAGGTTTTCATTTTACTTGAATACACAATCAACACCCATGGAGGTAACAGTCAAGAATCAGATGTTGTATTGCATTGGGAAAATCTGCTGCAAAAGCTCTCTTTAAAGTGTTAAAGTATTGAATGTACCATGGACTACCAGAAGAATGAACAAATCTGTCTTGGAAGGAGTGCAGCCAAAATCCTTGTTGGAAGCAAGGATGGCAAAACTTTATCATATGTACTTTGGCCATGATACCAGGAGGGATCAGTCTCTGGACAAGGACATCATGGTTGGTAGAGTAGAAGGTCAGTGACAAAGAAGAAAACCCTCAATGAGATGGATTGACACAGTGGTTGCAACAATAGGCTAAAACATAGCAATGATTGTGAAGATGGTGCAGGATCAGGCAGTGTTTCATTCTGTTGTACACAGGGTCACTATGAGTCAGAACTGACTTGACATCTCCTAACAACAACAATAACAACAACAACAGAACTAGCCTAAGTTCTCATTGTGTAAACTCAACAACTCTTACTGAATTGAACTTAATGCTTCATATTCAATGTTGTTTTGTTGTTACATGCCATCGAGTCAGCTCCAACTCACAGCGACCCTATGTACAACCGAATGAAACAGTGCCCTGTCCTATGCCATCCTCATACTCATTGCTATGCTGGAGCACATTGTCACAGCCACTGTGTTAATCCATCTTGTTGAGGGTCTTCCCCCTTTTTCACTGACCCTCCATTTACCAAGCATGATATCCTTCTACAGGGACTGGTCCCTTCTTATAACATGACCAAGGCATATGAGTCGAAGTCTGGCCCTTCTTGCTTCTAAGGATCATTCTGGCTGTAGGTCTTCCAGGACCAATTTGTTTGTTCTTTGGCAGTCCACAGTATTTTCAGTATTCTTCACCAACACCACAATTCAAATGCATCAATTCTTCTTCGATCTTCCTTATTCATTATATATCAGGACTTATATCCAATAGCTACAGCATAATTGGAGTTGAGGAAAATAATGCCTACTAGCAATATTCCTGATACTCTGAAGTCATAACTATCAATGGGAAAAATAAACTTCTAAACATAGCTTAGCTCATATTGCAGAATCAAATTAAGAACATGAACTCTACTGTATTTAATATAATTGTAACTTCTTCAAGGCAGGCTTTGTCAGCCTGCTCTACTTTATTTCCTAAGATCTTTCTTATTATATACTACACAAACATGCATAAAAACAATTTTTGAGACACTATTAGAAAACACTAAAGTTTGAATGTAATTTTAAAGTTTTGTCAAAAGCAAAGGTAGAACATATATATACAGATAACCAGCTGTTTAAGTCCTTATTATTCTTATGGCACCGGTTGTGTTATCTCGCCAGGTATGTTATCTCAGTCATTTATCACATTCACCAACTTAAATTTAAGCTACATTGCACTATTGTGCAAATAAAATAACTGTTCTAATATATTTTATTTTTTCCATTTTTCTTCTATACTCCCTGGCAATGGCACTCTTTTAGTGTTTTAGCCATTGGATGAGACACAGGAAAAAAATATGACTTCTCTATTTTATCCTTCTTGGCATAATTTAAAACATACTGGTGTCCTCTAGCATTATGGAACACAACTACATCTAGAAGTCCCAAGATGCAGGTGATATTTTGGAAGCTGTGCTATTTTTAAGGAACAGTGATAAATAGATTATTTGTTGAAGAAGAAAATAACCCTTGGGTTAGCTGCAGGGATGAAAGGAACAATATCCCCAACATTAACAAACAATTCTCTCTGGCTGTGATATCAAGAATGGAGGTCCTCTTTCCAGGCTTCTAACACATGTTTTTTTTTTTTTTTCTTTAAATTTTATTGTGATTTGGGTGAAAGTTTACAGAGCAAATTCGTCTTCCACACAGCAGTTCACATTCACTTTGTCTCATGACATTGACTGCAATCTCCCACAATGCAACAGCTCCCCTTCCACTTCCTCCCCATAGCCACCTCTTCCCTGTGTCCTTCCCTCCATGTACTCCTGCCCCGAGCTGTCTCCCTGTGCATACGTAGCCTTTCTATTATCCCATGATTGATCTCTCCAAGGAGTATAGCTACCTAATGTAAATGTTCAGTTCATATGCCTGTCTTTTGTTTGGTCAGCACATGGGTTTTACATCCTACCATCACCACCACCAGTTGCTGCTATGTCTACTCTGGTTTATGGCTACTTATAGTGTCCCCATACATATCAGAGTAGAACTGTTTTCCATTGAGTATTAAATGGCTGTTGTTTTCCGGAAGTAGATTATGAGACCTTTACTCCAAAGGTGCCTCTGGGTGAACTTGAACCTTTCAATTCATGGTTAAGGGCAGTATCTGTTTGCACCCCTCCTTTTACATCCTGTTGTTTGGTGCTGTTGCATCAATTTTGACTGGCAGTGACCCCATATGTTACAGAGTAGAACTGCTCCACAGAGTTTTCTTGGCTATAATCTTTATGCAAGCAGTCCTTGTGGTGCAGTGGTTAAGTGCTTGGCTGCTAACCAGAAGGTGAGTGGTTTGAATCCATCAGTGGTGTAAGAAATATGTGGCAGTCTGCCCCCATAAAGATTTACAGCTCTGGAAATGCTATGGGGAAGTTCTACTTTTTCCTATAGGGTAGTTATGAGTTGGAAATGACAAGGGGTAATGAGTTAATCTTTACAGAAACAGAACAGTCTTTCTCTTATGAATCCACTAAACCAAACCAAACCCATGGCCGTTGAGTCAGGTCCGACCCACAATAACCCCTCCTTGGGTTTCCGAGGCGGTATCACTATGGAAGTAGATTGCCCTACCTTCCTTCTGAGGCGTGGCTGATGGGTTTGAACCATCAGCCTTCTGGTTAGCAGTCAAATGTCTTAGGTAGTATGCCACCAGAGCTCCCATGAAGCAACTAGGTGGGTTTGAAATAGCCAACCTATCCTTAGCACCCAAGGGCTTAACAGTGAGCCACTAGGACTATTTATTTACATCCTAATGGTAGTAAAAGGAGCTCTGGTGGCGTGGTGCCTAAGTCATTTGACCTTTAACCACGAGGCTGGAGGTTCAAACCCATCAGTCACTCCTCAGAACTCTTATCTTTACTGCCAATGTATATAAAAAGTTGTATTCTCAGTGAGGATTTGTTTTTTTCCCTTTGGGCAATGAAACTCCCAACTAATATAACTCATGATCTCTACATAGTGAAAATTCTAACACTTTGCATTTATATATTATGCTTTAAACAACCTACTTGATCATGAATCAGTTTTTCTGCACCACCATTCCATGAATTAGGTCTGTGAATTATTTCATTTTTACAGTTGAGGTATCACCAATGATGAACAAGTTGTTCTGATTTTGCCAGCAGAAGAGGAGAGAACAGCATGAGGAATCCACTACTTGGTCACATTAGTTGGAAATTTGCTAATTATTGAACTTTGTAAGAGTTAGAGCATAAACAATTTTTATGTAAGAGTTAGAGCATGAACAATGAACTTCCAATACTGCATAATGTACTGGTTCATTCTGAAACAATCACTATTCCCTGGTCAAAATATAACACTGGTTAATTGCCAAAAATCCTAGAGGGCCTTTCATCAAGGAGTGCTTGAATAATTTCTTTTAGAAAGAGCAGCACAAGGCTAGTCCCATGAGGCAGAGGTTCAAGATATCCCAAGTTAAATACTTATGTTCAGCAAAAGACTTAATCAAAAGAATAAAGAGACAACATACAGACTGGGAAAAAGTCATTGGGAATAATATAACTGATAAGGGTCAAATATCTAAAATATAGAGAAAACTTCTATACCTCAATAACAAAAAGATAATTAACCCAATAGAAAACTGGGCAAAGGACATGAACAGACACTTCACCAAAGAGGATATTCAAATGGCCAACAGACACATGAAAAGATGCTTAACATCATTAGCCATCAGAGAAAAGCATGTCAAATTAGAACCCTCATCTGTTGCTGGTGAAAAGAAATGATACAGCCCTTGTGGAAAACAATTTCACAGTTCCTCAATAAACTAGAGGTAGAGGTGCCATATGATTCAGAATTCCACTCCTAGGTATATACCCTGGAGATCTAATAGAAGTGACACAAACAGACATATGCACACCTATGTTCATCACAGCATTATTCACAATAGCAAACAGATGGAAACAATCTATAACTTGTATTAAGGAAAAATATATATATAAGCTCCATGCTGAGAAAATATATTTAAGATTCATTCCCTTATTGATAGTTTGCATCTTTTATTTAGGGCTTCATTGAGAGCCATTGTCTTCTTCTGGAACCAAATGTAAAATTCAGTGAGGAGATAAATATGCTTGTCAAGATATGCAAGGCTGAACAACCTTAAAAATTAACTCCCCAAATGTGACATGTATAGAGAAAAATAGTCTCTATAAGATGTTGATGCACAAGAGCTGGAAAGATATTGATTACCAATGAAATTAATAAGTTTAATACTAATTTGATGGTACATAAAAAATTATATTCATTTCTCTCTGTTGTTTTACTCAAGATTCTTTGCTTCTGGAAAAAAACTTATGTAGCTGCTTCTATATATCACTCCTAATTGGATTTAGATGAGGGCTAGCTCTGTGTCACTATATACTGTCACATGCATGGAGCTGGAAAATCTAACATTTTTCAGTTTATTATATGAAATATTGCTCAACAGTGGATCTGCCTTTAAGTTTACTAGATTTCATAAACCTAATAAATTTTGCAAGCTTTATCTGTGGCAACAAAGGGTTCTTTTTCAGAAATAAACAGTTTTCACTTTTTTTTTTTTTTTTTTTGCCAGGGAACCCTTTGTTTAAAAGAAGTCTTACAGGAAGATGTAAACAAATAAAACAGATACAAGCTGAGAGGATCTGATCAATGTGACAGTGGCTTGAGCTTCACCTCCTTGGCCTTTCCCAACCTCCCCCACCCCACATTTCCCACACTCCAAGCCTTTCAGAGCCTAGTTTGAAAGTTTTTGCCCTAGAGAAAGAAGGGAGAATTAAATAAACATAAAAATTGCAGGAGCAGCTGCAGACCAGCAGGATTTTTGAAGTACACAATCTGGAAGCATTTCCTGCCTAGGCGTGATGAATTCCAGCATATAGCACAGGCAGGAACCTTGAAGGATAGGGATTGAGGAGAGACAGCTGCAGATCGGGGCCAAAGGTGAGTGGGTGGTATGGCTATAATAAGAGGAGGGAGCAAACATAATACAGTGTGATATTCTGTGTCCCTGGATTCAAATGGCATGGGAGGAAATAAAAGAATCACTGAAGGAAGGAGAATACTTTCAAATGTGGTTAAGGATTTAAAAGAAGAAGACTTTTTAAAGTTGTAATTGAATAATTCACAAAAAAGTGGAAGCAAGGAAGACTCTAGAGGGATTTTTATTACACATTTGCTGGGAAAGATCAGATTAAGTGTTTTTTTCAATCCACCGCAAAGGAGTTGAAGATATCAGCAAAAATGGCAGATTAAGGACCTCTGAAAATTCTTTCTTCCACAAAACACTAAAATCACTAATAAAAATGGTCATAATCAACTTTTCCTGAATTCTGAAAACTAATCAAAGGCTTTGATTAATGTGGGAATGTTTATTAAGAAAAAGGCTGAATCTTGATAAAAGTAGAGAACTTTGTAATGTTTTAACTTGCCCTATCGCTGCTTCCCTTTACCAGCTTTTAAATAGCCTTCTAAATCAATGATTCTCAATCACAGTGCAAACTAGCAGCCTGTCAATCTCTGGAGGGTTTTAGTTCCTTCAAGGCCTGTTCCCAGGGAATTATTATTATTTGAGCTGTCTGGTGGTTCCCTGGAATACTTCACTTGCAAAGTTATCTTTGTTTATCCTAACTCAGAGCTTACTTAGATCAAACAGCTTTTAGTCCAGCAGCATTTGTCAAAAACAATCAGAAACAATTGTAGAACATCATGGTACCTGAAGAGATTGATAACTATCGGGGCAACAGCTATTGAGCCTAACCAAAATGATTAATAGAAAATCTGGGGAATAAGATATCCATCGGGTACTTTGCAAAGTTGTAATATATTCCTAGGAATCTAGAGAGTCACATACATGTATAGGCTAAGTACATGCCTAGGGCTGTGACCATGCTGAAAAAATACCAAAGAAGGTCCTAAGCTTTCCCCTTGGACTGACCTGGACACTCTGCATGACCAGGAAGTAAAGGGTAAGGTAGAGCTGTAGACCAACTGTCAGCTGTAGAGCTCGACTGAGTGTTTCAGGTGGTAATAAAGAGTGTTTCCAGGTAGTAAAGGAAATTTTTATTTAATCATAAGATGGCTATTAAGCTAACCCAGCAGAGACATCAGTGGCCATATATGACAAAGGATGAGACTTCATAGGATTTGTTCAGAAAAGTCACTGAAGAAACATATAAACAAAAAATGAAACCCCAGGCAGAGTGGAGATTTTGATTTCCTGAGTTGACACATTATATTATACACAAGGTTAAGTATCAGCAAAAAAATTATGAGGCTTACAAAGAAACAGAAAAGTATGGTGCGTATATAGGGAAAAAAAAATCAATAAAAATCTGTCCCCAAGGAAGCCAGGCATCTTTAAAACATGCATTTAAAATATGTTCAAATAACTTTTGAAAAAAGCCTAACGAACTAAAGAAAAGGATGAAAACAAATGTGTCCACAACATAGAATATCAATGAAGAGAGAGAAAATATAAAAATGAATCAAATAGAAAGTCTGGAATTGAAAAGTACAATAACTAAATTAAAAACTCACTAGAGGGAGTCAACAGTAGAACTGAGGAGTTAGAAGAATCAGAATCAGAGATAGATCAATTGGGATTATCCAGTTTTAGGAATAGAAAGAAAAAAGATTAAAGAAAAATTAATGAATATATCCACAGTCACCTCACTAAAGAAGATGTGCATAAGGCAAATGAGCATATGAAATGATGTTCAACATCATTAAACAGTGACATACCAATATACACCTTTTAGAATGGGTAAAATCAGAAATACTGACAACCTCAAATGTTAACAGGGCTATGGAGCAAAAGGCACACTTATTCATTGCTGATGGGAATGCAAAATGTTACCTGGGAGGCGGGGCAAGATGGCGGACTAGGCAGAAGGATTGCACAGACCCTCTTCAACAAAGAAAAGGGAAACCAATTAACACAGACACAGAAGATAATCTT
>NW_006921647.1:8999356-9011653 GCF_000298275.1 Orycteropus afer afer | reverse complement strand
CCACCCCTTCCTCCTGCTCTTCCGGCCTGCTACTCTGTGCTACGCCTGTGCTTACCTTGCTCCCGAAGACCTGGTCCCTCTCGGTAGGGTAACAAGGGAAACATGTTCAGTGCAGATCAGTGAGTAACAGGACACAGTTATAGAAGCTCATAATTCCCAAGTTCCTGGATTAAACGTCAAACTGGAGCCTTTTCCTAACTCACACAGCTGCAGGGTTGATGAGCTCAAGGTTGGCAGGCAGAATACAGGCTGCTGACTTCAACGGATGATGAATCCAAGATCAGCAGGCAAAATGGTGGATTGTTTGCTCACAAACAGTTGTAGGCAGCACAAAGGATCCAGATCCACAGAAGTTTCTCTCTTATTCCCAGGATATTCATATATATATTGGAAGCAGGCTACACCCTTAGGGAAACTCCCTTTCAATGGATTGGCTGCTCAAAGCATATACATCCAATCTCGTCATGGGAATAACGACATCACCACTGCTTAAACCACTCAGAATCGTGGTCCAGCCAACTTGACACACAACCCCAACTATCACAATCCACCCCTTGTCAACTTGGCAGTTGTACACATCTCCTTAAGCACATATAATCTCTAAATAAGGAAAATTATAAAGTCATATTTGCACCTAACATGGTACAATAACATGAGTACAACCAAAAATGCATTAACCCTGTTTAATTTTATTGTTCATAACTGAAGAAAACAAAAATATTTGATGTACACGTATAATGAAGAAATATAACAATCACAGTCCTCATTTCTGCAACTGGTCATGTGGTTGTAGCTGATATTCAGAACTACCCTCTTCAACCACCCATTCCGTATTTCCCTAGCCTTCAGCAAGCACCTTAGCTGGTTGTGGTTCTTCATTCCTGAAGGGTCTGGGCCATTAATAGTCATATCAGAATTGGGTTGCTGTAGTTTTCTATTGACTTTAATACAGGACATGGTAGTACTAAGAGATGTCCTACAGAATCTCCTGTATTCCAGACATATTCTTCTTTACCCCCATTATGTAATACCAATCAAATTTCCCCTTGATAATCAGGATCTAGTGCACCAGACAGTACAGAAACTCCCTTCTTTGTCTATTGATCCAGGTCATGAGGAAGCCAAAATGGCCAGGTGGCATTCTTAAATTCCTGTTCAATGCAATCAGTATTGTGTCTCCAGGTGGGAGTGTTCCTCTCTTTCAGACTAAGACCTCCAAGCCCACAGTGCCTAGGGTCTCAGAGACAAGAAGCAAAAATTTTTTGAGTGGGTCACTAGGGGTATTAGTGAGTGGTACCACTCCTGTTTCCACCTCTTGGTTCCTGGACCAGTGAATCCTGGCTATCAGAGAATTGGGTATATTGGATGCTGGTTTAGAGCATAAACAGCCTCCTGGAGGACATTGTGCCACCCTTCAAGAAATTGCCACCTCATTGGTGCTGTAATTGTATTTTTAGTAGGCCATTCCATCATTTTATCAAGCCAGCTGTTTCAGGATGATGGGAAAAATGGTAAGACCAGTGAATTCCACAAGCATAGGACCATTGCCGCACTTCATTTCTTGTGAAGTGAGTCCCTTTATCCGAAGCAATGCTGTGTGGGATACCAAGATGGTGGATAAGGCATTCTGTAAGTCCTTGAATAGTAGTTTTGGCAGAAGCATTGCATGCACGGAAGGCAAATCCATATCCAGAATAAGTATTCCAGTAAGAATAAAACACTGTCCTTTCCAAGATGGAAGTGGTCCAATATAATCAACTTGCCACCAGGTTGCTGGCTGATCACCCTGAGGAATGGTTCCATATTGCGGACTCACTGTTTGTCTTTGCTGCTGGCAGATTGGGCACTCAGCAGCGGTGGTAGCCAAGTCAGCCTTGGTAAGTGGGAGTCCATGTTGCTGAGCCCATGCACAACTCTTATCCCTGCCACCATGGCCACTTAGTTCATGAGCCCATTAAGCAATGACAAGAGTAGCTGGGAAAACAGGATGACTGGTTTCCAGAGAATGTGTCATCCTATCTACTTGATTGTTAAAGTCATCCTCTGCTGAGGTCATCTTTTGGTGGGCATTCACATGAGACACAAATATTTTTACTCCTTTGGCCCATTCAGAGAGATCTATCCACGTGCCTCTTCCCCATATCTCTGTGTCACCAATCTTCCAATCATGCTCCTTTCAAGTTTCAGACCATCCAGCCAGGCCATTGGCCACAGCCCATGAATCTGTACGTAATCGTACATCTGGTCATTTTTTTGTTCCATGCAAAGTGAACAGCCAGATTCATGGCTTGAAGATCTGCCCATTGGGAGGATTTCCCTTCACCACTGTCCTTTAGGGAAGTCCTAGAAAGGGTCTGCATTGGCATGGCTGTCCACTTTTGAGTGGTGCCTGCATATTGCACAGAACCATCTGTAGACCAGGCATGAGTTTTCTCTTCCTCAGTCGATTGATCATAAGGAACTCCCCATGAGGCCATGGATGCAGACTGGGAGAGGGAAAATAATGTGACTAGAATGGAGACCATAGGCATTTGGGCCACTTCCTCATGCAACTTACTTTTGCCTTCAGGTCCTGCTCGAGCCTGATCTCATATATACCACTTTCATTTAATGATGGGAGTGCTGCTGTGAATGTCCAACTTTATGACTCTGTGGGTCAGAAAACACCCAGTTCATGATGAACAGCTCAGGCCTCATTGTGACTTGGTGGCCCATGGTTAGGCATTCAGTCTCTACTAAAGCCCAGTAAGAAGTCAAAACATATTTCTCAAAAGGAGAGTAGTTATCTGTAGAGGATGGCAGGGCTTTGCTGCAAAATCCTAAGGGTCTGCACTGCAGTTCACTAATAGGGGCCTGCCAAAGACTCCAAACAGCATATCTATCTGCCATAGACACTTCAAGCACCATTGGATCAGGCAGATCATATGGCCCAAATGGCAGAGCAGCTTGCACAGCAGCCTGAACCTGTTGCAGAGACTTCTGTTCTGGGCCCCACTCAAAACTACAACTTTTTAGAGTCACTTGGTAAATAGGCTGAAGCAATACACCCAAATGAGGGATATGTTGCCTCCAAAATCCAAAGAGGCCCACCAGACATTGTGCCTCCTTTTCTGGTGTGGGGGAAGCTGGATGCAATAACTTATCCTTCACTTTAGTAGAAATATCTCAACATGCCCTACACCATTGCACCTCTAGAAATTTCACTAAGGTCGAAGATGCCTGAATTTTTCTGGGGTTAATTTTCCACCCTCTAGCATGCAGCTGTCTCACCAATAAGTCTAGAGTCATTGAGACTTCTTCCTTACTAGGTCCAATCAGCATAATGTCATCAATATAATGGACCAGTGTGATGTCTTGTGGAAGGGAAAGATGATCAAGTTCCCTACAGACTAAATTATGACATAGTGTTGGGTAGTTGATATACCTTTGAGGAAGCACTGTGAAAGTATATTGTTGGCCTTGCCAGCTGAAGGCATACTGCTTCTGATGATTTTTTCCTAACCTCTCAAGCTGAAACATTGAATGAAGAATCCGTACTTAGTGGGTCTAAATCAATAAACTCAGACTGGTCAAATGTTACATTCCTTGCACCATTATCCTACACCCTTAATAGTCATTCCAACACATATTCTCCAGCTTGCTGTCTGTACATGTTAACAAAATCAAGTAGGTCTTTTTGGGTGTAGTGTACCAGTTCCTTGGTCACACTTTCTATGTTACCTTTTGGGGCTCACTTGGACTTAAGTTTAGTTATAGATCTAGCAGCAATAATGGGCGGTTGGGGCAGTTCCTGAGAACATTCAGCAATGTCTTCCATGGCATCTACCTCAGGCAATGACCCAGCAGGAACACTTTAGTTAATACCATCAAATGAAAATGGAAGGGATAATGGTTTTATAGTAATCCCTTCAGATCAGAGGGATGGTGCTGCTGCCAGGAGGTATTCCACAGAATTTACAGGCTCCATATCCTCATCTTCCTGACTGTATGCCCATATGTTCCCATCCCAGGTTTCAGGATCCCATTTTTTCCCAACCAATGCTTTCACTTTAACTTTAGACACCATTCTGCATTGGCAGTTCAATTGGTGCTGTAATTCAGCCACCCTTACGATAAGACTCTGGTTTTGGTTTTTTGGCAATATCAGCTCTGTTATTAGAAGAAATAAGGCTTTCTTTCAGGGCACAGCTGTAAACATTGAGATTATGTGGCACTTGAAGTGTGACTCCGCAGCCCCGAATTGATCTCACTCTTTCACCACTTTGTCTAGCATAAGTAGGACCAACCCACTATCTTCATTATACTCCTCATGGTTACAAATTGCAGAAAAGTATCAAACCTATGGTCACCCCGAGCCTCACTTCTCAAAAATAGTTGATCTATTGATGGTGCTATTTAGCATATTAATGTTACCACCTCATGCCATGGATTAGCAGGTTCCTCTTTACTAATGGAAGCAAATTCACCAGTGCCTTTATGATCAATCAAATTGGAGAACCAAAATAGAATTGGTAAGAACGAATTTAGAAAACCCATGCTAATGATTTTGTTTCTCTAGAACAACTCCAAATGTGTTAAGCTGGGTTCTCTAGAGAACCAAAACCAGTAAAGCTTATATATAGAGAGAGAAATATATATACAGAAATTTATCTTAGGAAAATGGCTCATGTAGTTATAGAAGCTGACAAGTCCCAAGTTCCCAGATCAAACATCAAACTGGAGCCTTTTCCCCCTCTCACACAGCTGCAGGGGCTGATGAACTCAAGGTTGGCAGGCAGTATACCAACTGTTAGCTTTGGCAGATGATGAACCCAAGATCACCAGGCAGAATGATGGATTGTTCACTCATGAACAATTGTAGGCAGCACAACAGGATCCAGATCCACAGAAGGTTCTCTTTTTCCCAGGATGTCCAAATATATATATTGGAAGCAGGCCACACCCCTAGGGAAACTCCCTTTCAACAGAGTGGCTGCTCAAACATATACACGCAGTCTCATCATGGAAATAAC
Organism: Orycteropus afer afer; assembly: GCF_000298275.1. NCBI lineage: Eukaryota > Metazoa > Chordata > Mammalia > Tubulidentata > Orycteropodidae > Orycteropus > Orycteropus afer. The sequence goes on along the minus strand of NW_006921647.1, from coordinate 9,006,641 downwards.
CACAGCACCACTGCTTAAATCATTCAGAGTCGTGGTCCAGCCAAGTTGACATACAACCCCAACTATCACAGCACTACTAAAGAAAAACAAAGTAGGAGGCCTCACACTACCCAATCTCAAAACCTAGTATACAGCCACAGTAGTAAAGACAGTTTGGCACTGGTGTGATGACAAGCACATAGACCAATGGAATCAAATTGGAACCTAGACATAAATTCATCCACTTATGGAAAGCTGATCTTTCACTTTGGGCCAAAATCCATTAAATGTGGGAAGAGATAGTCACTTTAACAAATGGTGCTGCATAACCATTTGCATAAAAATGAAATGGGTTCCATCTTTCTCAACATACATAAAAATTAATTCAATAATACAACCACTGTGGAAATTGGTATGATGATTTCTTAAAATGTTGGAAATAGAAACACCATTTGACCCAGCAATCCTATTACTAGGTATATATCTTAAAGAAGTGAGAGCCAAGACACGAATAGATATATGCCCACTCATGTTCATTGCAGCACTGTTCACAATAGCAAAGAGATGGAAACAAAGTAGTGCTTATTAGCGGAGGAATGGATAACCAAACTGTGGTTATGTACACACAATGGAATACTATGCAACAGTAAAGAATAATGTAGAATCCACAAAACATCACATAACATGGATAAATTTGTAGGATATTGCACTGAGTGAAATAAGTCAATCACAGAAGAAGAAATATTGTATTGGTCCACTATTGTAAAAAGTTAAGGAAAGGTTTATATATGGAAGGGAACTTTCTTTGTTGGTTACCAGGGATGAGAGGGGAGAAGAGGTAAACTTGCTTTGTTGTTGTTGTTGTTATGTGCTGTCGAGTCCAACCCAACTCATAGCAACCCCTCCTTGGGTTTCCGAGGCAATATCACTACGGAAGTAGATTGCCCAGCCTTCCTTCCGAGGAGTGGCTGGTAGGTTTGAACTGCCAGCCTTCTGATTAGCAGTCAAGTGCCTTAGTCACTGTGCTAAACTTGCTAGATAAGTTAAACAAACAAACAAACAAACAACAACAAAACCCAGATAGATCAAAATCTTAAGTGCAAAACCCAAAACTATAAAGACTGTGGGAAAAAAAAACTTAGGAGAAATCTAAGGAATCCTAATACATGGCATAAATACACAATCAAACATAATTTAAAATGCCCAAACTGCAGAAGACAAACTAGGCAATTGGCCCTTCCTAAAAATTAAACATTTGTGTGCATCCAAAGACATCTTCAAGAGAAAAAAGAGAATCTACAGATTGGGGAGAAATTTTTGGCATTGATGTATCAGACAAGGGACTAATCTCTAAAATTTATAAATTGCTTCAACACCTCAACAACAAAAAGATAAACAATCCCATTTAAAAAAATAGGCAAAAGATGTGAACAGACACTTAAACAGAGAAGATATTTAGGTGGCTAACAAGCACATGAAAAAATGCTTGTTTTCATTAACATTCAAGAAAAAAAAAAGAAAGAAAGAAAACAAAACACCAAATTCACTGTCACCAAGTCAGATCTGACTCGTGGCCACCCCTCCTTGGGTTTCTGAGGTGGTATCACTAAGGAAGGAGCTTTGGTAGCCTAGTGTCTAAGGCATTTGACTGATAACCAGAAGGCTGTCGGTTCAAACACACCAGCCACTCCTCGGCAGGAAGGTTGGGCAATCTACTTCCATACTGATACTGCCTTGGAAACCCAAGGAGGGTCACTATGAGTTGAGTCCAATTCAACAGCACATAATAGCAACAATCACTAAAGAAGTAGATTGCCCAATCTTCCTTCCAATTGTTGTTGTTGTTATGTGCCCTGGGAGTCAGACCTGACTCAGTGACCCCTCCTTGGGTTTCTGAGGTGGTATCACTATGGAAGTAGATTGCCCAACCTTCCTTCCAAGGAGTGGCTGGTGGGTTTGAAAAGCCAGACTTCTGGTTAGCAGTCAAATGCCTTAGGCACTATCCTACCAGAGTCTGATTAGAGGCATGCAAATCAAAACAAAATGAGATATCACCTTATCCCAGCATTAGCAAAGTTTAAAAAAACCAGAAAACAACAAATACTAGGGAGGGTGTGGAGAGATGGAATCCATCATACACTGCTTGTTGTTATTGTTGTTATGTGCCTTCGAGTTGGACCCAACTCATAGCGACCTCTTCTTGGGCTTCCGAGGCAGTATCACTATAGAAGTAGATTGCCCAACCTTCCTTCCGAGGAGTGGCTGGTGGGTTTGAACCACCAGCCTTCTAGTTAGCAGTCAAGTGCCTTAGGCACTAAGCTACCAGAATTCCTCATACACTGCTAGTGAGAGTATAAACAGTACACCCACTGTGGAAAGAGATATGGTCTTTCCTAAAAAAGTGATTAATAGAAATATCATATGATTAAGCAATCCCATTACTAGGTATATTTCCTAGAGAAATAAAAGCTATTGCATGAACAGATATCCTAAAGAAGTGAGAACAAGGACACAAATAGATACATGCACACACATGTTCATTGTAGCACTATTCACAATAGAAAAAAAAAAAGATGGAAACAATCTAAATGCCAATCAAAGGATGAATAATAAACTATGGTACATAACACAACAGAATAGTACACAATGTTAAAAATAAGTATTAATCTGTGAAACACCTCATAACATGTGTGAACCTAGAGGACACTATACTGACTGAGAGTAGTCAATCACAAAAGGACAAATATGGTATGAAACTATTACTGTAAAAGTCAAGAAAACGTTTACATACAGAAAGAATCATTCTTTGAAAGTTACCAAGGGTGGGAGGGAAGAGAGGATAAATCACTAAGTAGATCATTGTTGTTAGGTGCCGTCAAGTCAGCTCCAACTCATAGCAACCCTATGTACAACAGAACAAAACACTGCCCAATCCTGTGCCAGGCCCAGAATCCTTATTATACCCAAGCCCATCGTTGGAGCCACTGTGTACAATGTTTTAGGGCTATTCATAAAGTTTTCCAGTAATATATCAATATTTCACTGCTATTCATAAAGTTTTCACTGACCAATCCTTTGAGAAGTAGATGGTAGACACATATTAACTTGGGTGAAGGGAAAGACAATATACAATAAGGAGCAGGTTAGCACAAAATGATCAAGGCACAGGAAGACAGGGGGAGGAACATAAGAAGTAAAAGTTGACTAATGAAAATACTATTATATACAGAATCCTGCAAGAACTGTAATAACTATTAATAATCTATTAGTGGATACATAGGTAGAAACTCAACAGGGTGGGAATAGGAGTGGGAAGGCAGATGGGACTATGTCTATGAGTATATGTAAGTTTGACAGAATATTTCAACATATGTATTTATATGTGCTGCAAATATATCTATGAATATAATAGATCAAAGTTACAGGGGGCAAAGTTATGAAAGCTTCTTAACCATAACCAAACACCTTTTGGGAATGAGTTGCTGGGCATGCGAGTTCAGAACCAGAGTCTCAGGGGACATGGAGGTCAATTGCCATGACATAGTCCACAAAGATAATGTTCTACATTCTACTATGTTGAGTAGTGACTGGGGTTTTAAAAGCTTGTGAGAGGCCATCTAAGGTGCAACTATAGGTATCTCCCCATCCACAGCAAAGAAGATTGAAGAAAATCAAAGATGCAAGGAAACAGTTAGTCCAAAGGACTGATGGACCATGTGAACCCCAGCCTCTAAGACCCTGAGGTGATAAGAACCAGAGGGTGCACTTCTACCACTACTGACTGCTTTGAAAGGGATCACAATAGGAGGTCCCAGAGAGAGTGGGAGAAAAATGTGGAACAAAACTCAAAATCATAAAAGAGACCAGGTTTATTGGTCTGATAGAGACTGCTGGAACCTACGATACTATGGTCCTTAGACACCCTTCAAGCCTGGAACTGAGCTCACCCCTGTAGCTCAACTTTCAGCCAAATGATAGATAGGCCTGTAAGGTGAAAAATAGCACCAATAAGGTGTGCACTCATTAGAACAATCAACCATTTGAGATCCAAAGGGAAGCATTTGCCCATGGATAAAACTCAGAAAGTAGGACGGGAGAGGAAAGATGGATGAAGAAAAATGGTAAACAGGAAGGAAGTGGGAAGAATGTTGTTACATTGTGGGTATTGTAATTGTGTCACAAAACAAAATGTGTATGAATTACTGAATGGAAAACCAATTTGCTCTGTAAACTTTCATCCAAATCACTATAAAAATAAATAAATAAAACCAAGTGTTTAAAGGCTAAGATGTCATTTAGAAGAATAATGTGTCATATGCATGCAAAAGCTGGAAAATGAATATGGAAGATCAAAAAAGAATTGATGCCTTTGAATTATAGTGTTGGTGAAGAATATTGAATATACCATAGACTGCCAGAAGGATGAGCAAATCTATTTTGGAAGAAGTACAGCCAAAATGCTCCTTAGAAGTGAGGATGGTGAGACTTCGTCTTATATACTCTGGACATGTTGTCAGGAGGGACCAGTCCCTGGAGAAGGACATCATGCTTGGTAAAATAGAGGGTCAGTGAAAAAGGGGAAGACCCTCGATGATTAACACAGTGGCTGCAACAGTGTGCTCAAGCATAGAAGTGATTGTGAGGATGGCACAGGATTATGCAGTGGTTCATTCTGTTGTGACAGGGTTGCTGAGTCAAAAGTGACTTGACAGCATCTAACAACATCCTATACTAATTGTCCAAAGGACCATGGCAAACTCATTGAAATATGTATTGAGAAATTATATTCTGAAAGGATGAGGAAGGGGATAAGCTTTTGTTATATCTTTAGTTACACTATATCAGATGTGATCCACATCAGAAATGTTTGCATTTCTTAATTCAGAAGGTATAATAGTAACACTTCATTAGCTTTACATCTATTGAAAGTTTTGTATAATTTGTCCAGGAAACAAATGTATGAGTTACTCTGGCACTTTTCAGAAGCCTGGAAGTAATTGATAGGAAGGGCTATGTGTTTTCCAAACCTGAGATTTTAGGATTATATGAAAACATCTACTCAGAGGTGTCTTGACCAGGTGTCTGCAGAACTATCAGCAACCTATCTCCAGAATGAGGAAGGTAAAATGGGGCCATTACAGTAAGAGGTAAGAAAAAGAAAAAGAATGGCATTTAGGATTATTTTGATATAGCATAGAGTAGAAGAGCAGGAAAAAGAAAAAAAAATTGTAGAAAGAAGCAATCATGAAATAAGAGAAAATGGGAACATAAGACAAACTTTGCACATACAGGAGAATGACATACCCTATGTTTAGATATTTCCAGTTATAAATCAAGCTAATAAATTATTAAATAAGATTTTTTCTTATCTCCTATTTTGGCAAGTATTCCTTCATAACATCCTTTAGGTCTGGGTCAAATGCAGCATTTTAAGCTCCTCAGAGTTCTGCAATGGGACACGGCCCAAGGATGGAGCCTAGCTTAGCCTGAAGCCCGGCTCCTCTTCCCTCGCACTCTGATTTTGTCCCCTGGCAAGAGCCTTCTGCAACCACCTGTCCTCACTCTCTGCAAATTGCAGCCACTCTGCTGTCCCAAGGACTTAAGTTGTATTTCCCTTGGGAGCACAGACTCAGTGAAGGGTCCTGTATAGATACAGAAGTGGGGTTGGGCAGAGAATTCCAGGGTCCTAGGTGCCTGAATGTGGTTGAGAAGGGCCTAGAATAGAGCATAGCATCTAATTTGGCATGTCCCCTTGGCTCATGGATCAGAAAGGGGCACTTTGGAAGAAGGTCAAAGTGAGAAGCTCAGGTAAGGGTTCCTCTAGGGTGGGTTTAAGGTAGGTATTGTTGACAACAGACTTCTGTTCCAGGGATAAAACTCCTCTATCATGGCGAATGCCTAAGATTTTGACTGCTAATCAGAAGGCTGTCAGTTCAAACCGATCAGCCACTCCTCGGAGGGAAGATTGGACAGTCTACTCCCATAAAGATACTGCCTCTGAAACCCAAGGAGGTGTCACTATGAGTCAGAACTGACTCAAGGGCTGTGAGTTTGTTTATGGATTTATGATGGCGAAGGAGAGAGAAAGGCAAGAAAAATAAACAAGATAAACAGGAAAATGGCAAATAGAGTAACACTTAGTCTCTTGCATAGGGAATTGGTGTTCAAAGAAAACCTTCTACATGACAGAGAGTAGCATAAGTCTTGAAACAAGGGAAAGAGTGTAAACTCAGGAGGCAAGTCTTGGAAAGATCATTTCCTAAAAATTGATTTGTCATACTCAAGAGTATGAACACAATACAGCCAAAGTTAGAGTTACACTGTGAAGGAGTATAATATTAAAGAAAGAAGTTTACCAAGTGGAATTCTGATAAATGGTTTTTGTTTGCTTTTAGCATAGTTCAAAAGAGATTTGGTGCTCACAATGATTTGATTCAGTCAGTAGGTGTTCTGCTTACCTGGTGCCGCTCTGACGGGAATATACCACAAATGGGATGGCTTGAACAAACAGAAGTTTATTCTCTTACAGTTCAGGAGGCTAGAAGTCTGAGTTCAAAGTGCCAGGATCTAGGGGCTAGGTGAAAGCCCCTTGACCTTGGCTCTGCCTCCAGCTCCTAGCCCACTGAAGCTAGAGGCTTCTCTTCACTCAGACAGCTGCTAGCTGCTGTGGTTGACAAACCCAAGGTTGACAAGTAAAAAGGCACAGTCCCAATATTACCAAACCACATGGCAGGCCATTCATTCAAGTTCACTGAAAGTCCCAAGGTTGGCAGCGCATGCCAGGTTGCTGAGCAATGACACAAGTACATGTAAAGTTCAAGCATGCCATAAGCTAGAAACCATTCCCAAAGCTGTTTCTTATATACAGGAAGCAGACCCCATACACAAAGGCAGCTACTGGTGAGTTCCGTCAACATGGCGGACTAGGCAGAAGGACTGCACAGACCCTCTTCAACAAAGAAAAGCGAAACCAGTTAACACAGACACAGAAGATAATCTTGGACCCCTGAGCCTTGAAGGGAAGGAAACAAAAGTGGACTAAACCCCAACTAGCAGAAGAATTTGCATGAAAATACCAAAAGAGGAGACACACAGAGCTGCGGTCTGGCAGCGACAGATGGCTTGGAGATTCCCGAGTGGTGGTAGGAATTAAGAATTAACCTAAAAATAACCCTGCTACCCAGGGACTGCACGGAGGACTGTGCACGGTGGCTGGGGAACAAACGGAGAAGCTGAAGAGAAAGGTGGGCTGAGCTGTGGACTTTTGCTGATTTGGAGGGCACCGCCATTTTGTAGGTTTAAAAAG
>NW_006921647.1:8966243-8967040 GCF_000298275.1 Orycteropus afer afer | reverse complement strand
AGTCCAGCCAAGTTGACACATCTTCAACTATCACAAAAATACTCATAGCTGTCCTGGGAGAAATTGTAACTGTGTTACTTCTCTACTTCCCTGACCCCACATAGTTTTACAACTATTTATTGTATGAAGAAGGAAAAAAAAAATGTCTCTTTCTCAGATTTCATTTTAAATTCCCAGGTCACCAACCAGTTGCAGTTGAGTCAACGCCAACCAATGGTGACCCATGTGTGTCATAGTAGAACTGAGCTCCTTAAGGTTTTCAATTACTGAGTTTTCAGAAGTAATTGTAGTTACTTTGTGAGCCCTTTCTTCTGAGGCATTCTGGGTAGTGTGGAACCTCCAACCTTTTGGCTGGCAGCCGTGTGCATTAAGTGTTTGCACCACTCAGGGACACTACATTCCCTGCTCCCCCATACTATATAGCCCACCTTTCGTATGGCCTTGTTATCAATATTTAGTCTTTGTAAGACTCATCTCCTACTGTAGTGGTTACATTTGTGTGCCAACTTGGCTGGGCCTGGTTGAGTGGCTGGGCAGCTGGATGTAGTATTCCTCATGATGAGACTGGTAATCAAGTCCATTGTGGACTCTACTGTGAGCAGCTGAGTAGCTGCCTTTGTATATGTGGTTTGCTTCCTGTATATAAGAAACAGCTTTGGGAATAGTTTCTAGCTTATGGCATGCTTGAACCTTACAGGTATCTGTGTCATTGCTCAGCAACCTGGCATGCGCTGCCAACCTTGGGACTTTCAGTGAACTTGAATGAATGGCCTGCCATGTGGTTTGGTAATATTGGG
>NW_006921647.1:8942117-8965342 GCF_000298275.1 Orycteropus afer afer | reverse complement strand
AAGAGTGTCCAAAAAAAAAAAAAAAAAAAAAAAAAAAGTTAAGAAAAGATTTACACACAGAAGAAATTGTTCTTTGAAGGTTACCAGGGGTGGGAGCAGAAGGGAAGGACAATCACCAACCAGAGGGAAGACACATATGAAGAGATATTAACATATAACAAACCAAAACCAAATTCACTGCCATTGAGTCAATTCTGACTCATAGCAACTCCCATTGAGTTTCTGAGGATATAAATTTTTATGGAAGTAGATTGTCCCATCTTCCTTCCAGGGAGTGGTTGGTAGGTTTGAACTAGCCAACAACCTACTGGTTAACAGTCAAATACCTTAAGCTACACCACCAGAGCTCCTAACTTGGGTGAAGGGAAAGGCAATACACAATAAAGGGGAGGTCAACACAAAATGATTAAGGCAGTGCAAAACATAGAGAAGAGCACAAGAGATACAGGCAAGAAAGGTGAATACTCTTTGTGGTAGTTAAAGTTGTATATCAACTTGGTTGGGCCGTGACTTTGAGTTGGCAGCTGGATGTAGTTATTCCCCATGATGTGATTATAATCACCTCCATGGTGGAACTGCTGTGAGACCTTAACCAGTGGAAGAGGAGTTGCCCTTTGAGTGGAGTCTGCTTTCAGTATATATGCAGAAGCTTTGAGAAAGGTCTTGAGCTTTTTGGCACATCTGGATCTTGCATTTGGCTGAGTCTTCATCTCCCATTCCTGGATTTGTACCAGTGACTTGCCTTGTTGCCTACTTATCTTGAGGTTGTGCCACTTTACCTGCTGACCTTGGGTTCATCAGCCTCAGCAGCCAGCAGCTGCCTGAGTTAGGGGACACCTCTAGCTCCAGTGGGCCTGCAATAAGAGGCAGAGCTAAAGCCCAAGGTCGAGGGACCTTCACCCAGTCCCTAGAGCCAGCACTCTGAATTTGGACTTCCAGGTTCCTAAACTGTACGAGAATAAATTCCCATTTGTTAAGCCATTCATTTGTGGTATTTCTTTATAGTAACATTAGAGAACCAAGACACTAGTACATACACAATTCTGCAATAATAGTAATAACAATAATTTACAAATGGCTGCATAGAGAGACACTCAATCTGAACAGTGGCGGGAAGGTGAATGGGACTAAACCCATGAATATATATAGGCTTGACAGAGGGTATCTCTACTTACATACATCTCTACTTATGTATTTATATGTACTGCAAATATGTCCATGAATGTAGTAGAGCACACAGGGGACAAAGTTGTGAAAACATCTTAGTTATAAATAAAGATCCTAAGTGAATGAGTTCCTGAATACGGAGGCTCAAGACCATAGTCTCAGGGGGCACTCAGGTCCTTAAAATAATTTAAAGAAAAAAAAAAAAAATAGAGTTGGAAAATGCATATATATGTATAACATACATATATATGTATGTATACCATGATAAAAAAGTTAAAATGAAACGAAAAATGATGGTGGATGAGAGGTACACAGACTGGTCTGGAATGGGAGTAGTGCTCTATTGTTGTGCCTTATCCTGGGAGTGCCTTTGTCTCCAAAGTATCATAACCAAGATGTTTCTGAAGACAGAATGTCTGCCTCCAAAATAAGCAAAATGCCCACTCTGGTGATCTTTTCCTGTCCCTCCACTGGCATTAGCAAGGTTTGGGAATTATGTTTTATTGAAGTGAGTGGGACATCTGATCTAAAGAACTTATCTTTCTCAAATTCTTTGAAGTGATAGTGCAGATGCAGTTTTCTGTTGGAATGCCTCTGCTGACTGCAAATAGGGGACAAATCTTCAAATATAGCACACCTGTGATTGGATTGTTATTAAGGCATGCAGTTGCTAACCAGAAGGTCAGTGGTTTAAACCCATTAGCTGCTCTTCAGGAGGAAGATGAGGCACTCTGCTCCTATAAAGACTTACACCCTTGGAAACCCAACAGGGGTCATTATGAGTGGGATCAATTTTATGGCAGTGGGTTTGGTTTTCTTGGTTTTGTGTTTGTTGTGTGATATAATACCAGGACTTGATTTTCAACATTCACACATACATGTGCACACATACTGCAGTATATTCATCATCAGAGAAAGACTATTGTGGGATGTGTGAAGAAATGTGTAGTAGTCTAAATTTTATGCTCCTTAAAATTGAAAAATGCAGACTTTAAATACTTAATAAAGTTCTGTAGTTATCTGCTATGTTTCTCCTGCTTTTTTATTTTTTGGTATTTCAGAAAGGCTCCACATGACTTTGTATATTGTCTGAATTAATGAATGGTTACAAAAGAGACCTGTAAAGAGGAAACCATTATACTAATTTAGGGAGCCTTTTTTTCCCCCAATGCTGGTAGTTGGCCTGACAATACAAACAAACAATGGACACTTGAAGAAAATTAAGGCAACAGCATGTGATCACACTAAAGTCTTAAAAGAGGAAGGTAAAGACAAAACTGTATTTCATCCTTGTCATATAAACTACTGGTCTTCTTTTTAGTTTTTTTACCATGGAGGTTTTCCTGAGAGGAGAAAAGAATTTCTCAGGTCCCAAACTTCATTTATTTATTAATTGTGAAGGTGTTTTAAAATGGGACACAGAATAGCACAGCTCTGTCCATTGGAAACATGATGTGAGCCTGCAATGTAGTAAATTACCTTGTATGGCTTTTCTAGCCATAAGTCTTTGTTAACTCAGTGGCCTCCCTGCCCCTTTGGCAGTTGGTGTCAGGAGTGGGATTTGAACCCACGTCTCCAGGGGAGGTGGTGGGATTCGTTGCAGTGGCTCCAGACTCATGGAAGCATGGGATTTTGTAAAAGAAAGAAGGAAGAGGCCTGGGAAGTGAAACTTTGGATTCTTAGATAGTTTACTTTGGTTGGTGTTACCTAAAAGAGAGAGAATTGATTCAGAGCCTAGGGCTTTCGGTTATACCCAGCCAATGGCCCAAGGCCATATACATAGAATGGGATGATAAACAAGGTGAAGAGATGAACCTAGAATGTCTTAAAAGGATTATGTGTTTTGGATTATGTGTTTATCTAAATGTACTACGGATACTGCATGTTCTCTTATATACTTGTACATTAGAAATGATTATTGGGTGTGGATAACAGAAAGCGTGTAAGTCTGCCTTAAGCTGATACTTGACTGTATATGTTAAAAGGGGAAATAGAATTTGCCCAGAAGAAACACAGTCTTTCGTTTCCAGCCCTGTGTGTACAGTATTAGGGGTTTAGGTAGAAAACCTGAACCCCGACCAGAACTACTGAGAGAATAGAAGATCTGCATTTGAAGACAGGACATACAGAAAAAAAAAAAAATTGTTTGGTGTTTTGAATTTTGAGTAAGCAGTTAGGCTTTGGGTGCATCAAAGCAAGAAAGTCATGGTCCATGAGAGAAACCCTTTCTACAACTGAAAGTTAAAGGAAGCCATTGAGCAATAGATTTGTATGCTGCTGACTTGTGACCACCTGGGACCACCTGAGTGGAAATGGGGGAAGTGTAGCAAAGAAGAAATGGGCTGAGTTTGGTACTCTTTGACCTAGGCCACAGAGGCTGGGGATGAGAGGTAAGGATGGTTGGTCTGAAGTGCAATGAGTTGTGAGACTTCGGGCATTGAAATAGTCCCTGAGGACTGAGGATGTGAGGGAAGGCGCTGGCTGGTCTCAAGTGAAGGGAAAAGTGTGACTCCCAAACTTGACAGCTAGTACCAATGACCTAGCTGGAATGGCTAGGGCTGAGCTGACCAGAACCCAACCGAATGAAGAAGAAGGTGTTTGGCGCTGAGACGGTGTTAAGTTACTATAATTTGATGACTTGTGCTGGGCTGGACTTTGCTTGTTTATGAATGCAGATGCCTAAAGTTTCAAGCAGAACAGAAGATTCTTCAGAGAGAAAGGACCATGCTTGTCTCCTGAAAGTACTGGTTTGATAGGGATGGGCAAATTAGAAATTGGCTATCAAGAATGGGGTGAGATAAAAGATAGAAGTGGGTGGCTTGCACACTTTCATGGGTGTGGTTATTCTTAAACTGATGGTGAAGGGGATGTGAATTTTTGAAGTACAAAAGGGATAATGGCTAGAAAAGCCAGGGGGTGGCCTGCAGTGTAGTTAATTACCTGGTATGGCTTTTCTAGCCATAAGTCTTTGTAAACTCCCTGGTGGAATTTGCTGTGAGCAATTGAGGAGCTCCTGATTGTTAAAATTATCCACCTGGGGTATTTTTGTTGAGAGTGGCCCAAAGCAATATTCTGGGAAGTTCTCTCAGGTGCTTAGAATTCTGATGTTATGATTGGTTAGTTTGGCCACTCTGCCAAGCTCAAAAGGAGGCCTCCTAGAGACAGAAATCTCTCTGACTGCTAGCTGTGAAAGATGTGCTGCTGACAGAAATATGCTCCTGAGAGACATGTGCTGCTGAGAAAGAGACTCTGAGAGACATGCATTGCTGAGAGACACCAAGAGACATGCACTGCTGGGAGAAAGACTGAGAGAGACTGTTGGCTGAGAGATGGCGGGTTGAGAGAGATTGAGCATTGTTCCTAAACTTGAATTGTAGGTTAGTGCTTCCCTAATAAACCCCATAATCTGTGAGTTCTGTGTGGCCACTGCAGCGAATTATCGAACCCAGCAGAGAGGTGGTAGGTGCTGAGGGAGGAACGGTTGGTGTCAGGGTTGGTGAAAGGGCTGGAGAGAGGTGGCATGTCTGGCCTTGCAGGAATAGGCCTTGGGCTACTGATGGTGATTCTGTCTTCCTTTTGTGAGGTTAAAGGAGGTCAGAAGTTGCGGCCTCCCTGCTCCTTTGGCAGAGCCACATATGTAATTTGAAATTTTCCAATAGCCACATTTTTAAAAGTAAAAAGAAAATGGTGAAATTAATTTCAGTAACATTTTAACTAACCCATCAGATCGAAACATTACATTTCAATATCTAATCCATATGAACATTAACGAGATAGCTTATATTCTTTTTTTGTACTAGTCTCTAAATCTTTGAAAACTAGTAGTATTTTACATGCACATTTCACTTGGACCAGCCACATTTCATGCTTTAAGTGCTGAATAGTCCCCCATGGCTCTCAGATACGTGGCTTCCGGATCAGACAGCACAGAATTTAGCACAAAGGTCCTAAGTCTTGTCTTTGGAATGAGACCAATCTCTGCTTAAAACATCACTCTGCACTTAACTATGTGGCCTTAAACAAACGACTTAACTTCTCCTTTTTTCTATAAGATAGAATAATGTCTTCATTTTCTAGTGCTGCTGTTAACACAAATACCCCAAGTGTGTGGCTTTATAGAACATGAGTTTTTTGCCTAACAGTTTTAGAGGTTAGAAGTCTCAATCAGGACATTAGCTCCAGAGAGAGTCCTTCTTGTCGGTAGCCCCAGGCTTTCCTTGGCTTGTAGAGGCTTCCTCCGGTGGTCTCTTCCCCTGTGTGTGTGTGTTTCTTCTGGTTAGCACTCCCCTTTATAAGACACAACTCAGAAGGGATGAAGTTTAGCACCCACTCTACTCTGGTATGACTTTATTTGACACAACTGTAACAAAAGAAAAATTCTATTTCCCAAAAAACACATTCACAAGTTCTGGAGTTTGGATTTCAACATCTTTCGGGGGAGACACAATTTAATCATAACAATATCCAACTTCTAAGTTTCTTTGAGAATTAAAGTAAATACTATATGTAAACTTCATTGTACAGTGCCTGTCTTATGGCTGTTACCTGATGAGTGGTTGCTAGTATTTGGAACACATTAGAATAGATTACTATAATGGCAGCTATTCTTTTTAAGCCAGGTAAAAGCAATTATCCTACTTTTAGAATATCCTCTATAGTCCAGATAAAGTGAAGACTCACACAAGATCTATGCCAGGCTGTTCACTTAGGTTCTCTGACCAATTATGAACGCTGAAGCACTGTTGCTTTTCTTTTGTTTGCATTTTGAAATGTATTTAGACTATTGAGATTGGACTTTTCTGAACCTCATGTTGGGAATTATGATGTAGAAACCTTTTGGCCTTCAAGCATGGGATCTTCATAATAGTAAATGAGCCTCTCCAACATTTAAGAATGAGTCTATCATCGCTAAGGCACTGAGAACCCGGGGCCATTGTTCAGTCAAGTGAGGTAAATGAATCCAGAGCCCCTAGAAATCATCTAGTCAATTACCCTTTGTAGGGCCATTATACTGTCATTTAATGTTTTGGAAGAATTTATCGTCCTCCTTTGATTCCCAAAAAATGGTTAATGATTTTGGGCTCCTCAGAGGATGCCATCAGTCTCTAGCTTAGGACTTAATAGCTTGATCTTGTTGTGGATGATAAAGTTGTTTTTTGAGCTCTCGGGTACACACAGTACTAATACTGATTCTCACTTACCCCAGTCATCTCTGACCTTAAGAAATTTACAATTGGCATTCCAAAAGTGAACTGTTTGTATGTTTATGTTGCAAAACTGTGTTTCTCAAAATCTCGGCATGAATCATGAATGCTTGAATGCTTAAATTATCAAAAGATACAACCAGAAAAATTCACAATAGTTCATCCTTATCATTGAGCTGTTTACTGGTTATCTACATGATAATAAAGGACATGGTCAGTGATTTAGGAAAAGGTTTGGAAATACTATACCTAAAGGCTTATAACAAAATCATGTGTAACAAAGTTTCTTTCAAGCTCTCTCCTGCTTCTGTGGGGGGAAGCGTGGGGGCAGGACCCCTGGTGATGAAAGCAATCATTTTTCTTTGTGCTTTTCCAGCTCTGCAACATGGAGCTGAAATCCCAGCAGTCATCTGAACAGAGTTCCAATGACTAAAGGATCCTCTTTGATTTTTCACAACTCAGCAGCAAAAGCAACACATTGTGAGCATGTAAAGTAGTTCAGCTGAGTCGAACAGCTGAGTCAATGCTTCTCATAAAAAGCCACTTACAACCAAACCGGGGGAATCAATAGTTCCACCCATATTAGCAACACAGCTGAGGATTTTAAGGCTCATTTAAATAATGCTGAGCACAAAAATGCAATGCCTCACTTCGTAGAGTTGGGGCCAGTTTTAATTTATTTGAGAAGTGAAATAAGTGCTGTTTGCCATCCTCACATTGAAGGAACATAGGTTGTGAATTGTCCAAGGCTGAAATGTAGTCTGAACATAAAGTAATTAGATAACAATCCAGAAAAGAAAAAGGAAGTCTTTTCTCTCTGTCTGTGATGAGAAGAAATCCACTTCACTGCTCTGCTTATTCTGTGGCAGTGTGCTGTGCACAGAGAGCATAGCCCATAAATCCACCACGTTGTCTGGCCTGAGATCAGTTCATCACTTTGCCAACTGCGGTGCTAGGTGTTTTCCCTTTTCAACAGGGCCTCCTGATAAATCAGTGTGGCAAGGCTGCCCCACAGATCTAGTTCTCTAGATCTCTAGTTCTCATTAACCTGAAACAGAGCACTGTGCAACTTTGAGACTGCTTGCAATACACCTAACATTACAAAAACCAGATGGAGATGTGTGATGATATTCAATTTTAAGAATCCTATGATGGTAATATTTAAGCATAATATGCAATATTAAAACTTGCCTCCCTGATGGGTCTGCAAGGTAGTGAGGAGACATTTCTAGGGGAACCTGTCTCAGTTATCTAGTGCTGCTGTAACAGAAATACCACAAGTGAATGACTTTAACAAATAGAAATTACTCCTCTCATAATTTAGGAACCTAGAAGTCTGAATTCAGAGCCCAGGCTTGAAGGGAAGGATTCCTCTGTCTGTTGGCTCTAGAGGAAGATCTGTGGCTCCTTTCGATATCTGTGGGCCTGGTGTTCCTGGGAGATCTGCATGTACCTTGACATCAGTTTTCCCCTGGGTCTAGGAGGTTCCAGCACAGGGACCCTGAATCTAAAAGATGTGCTTCACTCCTGCCTCTTCTTTATTGGTGGTAGTCAGGTTACCCCTTCTCTGCTCACTACTCTCTCCTTTTATCTCTTGTAAGGTAAAAAGTGATGTAAGCCATACCACTCTTCTGTCAGTTTGTCCTACTGCGGTGGCTTGAGTGTTGCTGTGAGGCTGTAGGCTATGACAATGCTATTACAAATACTAGCAGTGTCACCCATGCTGAACAGGTTTTAGCAGAGCTTCCAGACTAAGAAAGACTTGGAAGAAGGAAGGAGCCATGCACTTCTCAAAGAATTGGCCAGTGAAAACCTTATGAATAGCAGTGAAACACTGTCTGATATATTACTGGAAACCTTTATGAATAGCCTTAAAACATTGTCCGAATAGTGTGGGAAGATGAGCCCCTCAGGTTGGAAAGCACTCAAAGTACGACTGGGATGAGCTGTCTCCTCAAAGTAAAATCAACCTTAATGACATGGATAAGGTAAAGCATTTGGCACCTCCCTTTGCTGATGTGGCATGAGTCAAAATGAGAACAAACAGCTGCAAACATCCATTAAAAATTGGAACAGGAAATGTACAAAATATGAATATAGGAGAATCGGAAGGAGCTCTGGTAGCATAGTGCCTAAAGCACTTGACTGCTAACCAGAAGGCTGGCGGTTCAAACCCTCCAGCCACTCCTCAGAAGGAAGATGGGGCAATCTACTTCCATAATGATACTGCCTTGGAAACCCAAGGAGGGGTCGCTACGAGTCGTCGGGTCTGACTCGACGGCACATAACAACAACAACAACAACAACAGGCATTAGTGAGCTGAAATGGACTGGTTTTGGCCATTTTGAATCAGACAACCATGTGATCTACTATGCCTGGAATGACAAACTAAAGAGGAATGGTGTGCCATTCATCGTCACAAAGAATGTTTCAAGATCTATCCTGAAGTATAATGCTGTCAGTGATAGGATAATATCCATACGCCTACAAGAGAAGACCAGTTAATGCTATTATTATTCAAATTTATGCATCAACCGCCAAAGCCAAAGATAAGGAAATTGAAGATTTCTACCAACTTCTGCAGTCTGAAGTTGACTAAACATGCAATCAAGATATATGGATGATTATTGGTATAGTTGGAATGCAAAAGTTGGAAACAAAGTAGAATCACCAGTAGCTGGAAAATATGGCCTTGGTGATAAAAATGACACTGAAAATCGCATAGTAGAATTTTGCAAGACCAATGACTTATTCATTGCAAATAACTTTCTTCAATAACAAAAACACTGGCTATTCACATGGACCTCACCAGATGGACTACACAGGAATCAGATCGACTACATCTGTGGAAATAGGCAATGGAGAAGCTGAATATAATCTGTCAAAACAAGGCCAGGAGCTGACTGTTAAATAGACCATCAATTACTCATATGCAAGTTCTAGTTAAAGCTGAACACAATTGAAACAAGTCCATGAGAGCCAAAATATGACGTTGATTATATCCCACCTGAATTTAGAGACCATCTGAAGAATAGATTTGATGTATTGAACACCAATGACTGAAAACTAGAGGAATTGTGGGATAACATCAAGAACATCATCCATGAAAAAAGCAAAAGGTCATTAAAAAGACAGGAAAGGAAGAAAAACACAAAATGAATGTCAGAAGAGACTCTGAAACTTGCCCTTGAGTGGAGAGTAGCTAAAGCAAATGGAAGAAATGACCAGATAAAAGAGCTGGAGAGATTTAAAGAGCAGTTCAAGAAGACAAAGTCAATTATTGTAATGAGATGTGCAAAGACTTGAAGTTAGAAAATCAAAACAGAAAAACATGCTCAGCATTTCTTAAGCTGAACAAACTAAAGCCCCTAGTTGCATTATTGAAAGATTCTATGGTCAAAATGTTGGATGACACAGGAAACATCAAAGGAAGATAGAAGGAATACACAGAATCACTGTACCAAAAAGAATTGGTCAATGTTTATCTGTTTCAGGAGGTGACATATAATCAAGGACCATTGGTATTGAAGGAAGAAGTCAAAGCTGCACTGAAGTAATTGGTGAAAAACAAGGCTCCAGGAATTGATGGAATACCCATTGAGATGTTTCAACAAACGGATGTTGTGTTAGAGGCACTTACTTACCTATGCAAAGACATTTGGAGGACAGCTACCTGGCCAACCAACTGGAAGAGATCTGTATTTGTACCCATTCCAAAGAAAGGTGATCCAACAGAATGTTGAAATTATCAAACAATATCATTAAAATTACATACAAGTAAAATCTTGCTGAAGATAATTAAAAAATGGTTGTTGCAGTATATTGACAGGGAACTTCCAGAAATGCAAGCTGGATTCAGAAGAGGACGTGGAATGGGACTATCATTGTTGATGCCAGATGGATCTTGACTGAAAGCAAAGAATACCAGAAAGATATTTACTTGTGTTTTATTGACTGTGCAAAAGCATTCAACTGCATGGATCAGAACAAATTATGGATATCATTGAGAAGAATGGGAATCCCAGAACACTTAATTGTGTTCATGAGGAACGTGTACATAGACCAGGAGGCTGTTGTTCAAACAGAACAAGGGGATACTGGATGGTTTAAAATCAGGAAGGGAGTGCATCAGGGTTGTATCCTTTCACCATACTTATTCAATTTGTATGCTGAGCAGATAATCTGAGAAGCTCAATTATATGAAGAAGAGTGTGGCATTAGGATTGGAGGTACAACCTGTCATATGCAGATGACACAACCTTCCTTGCTGAAAGTGAGGATGACTTGAAGCACTTACCGATGAAGATTAAAGACTACAGTCTGCAGTATGAATTACACCTCAACATAAAGAAAGCATAAATCCTCACAACTGGACCAATAAGCAACATTGTGATAAATGGAGAAAAGATTGAAGTTATCAAAGATTTCATATTACTTGTTTCCACTATCATCACCAATGGAAGCAGCAGTCAAGAAATCAGACGACGACGTATTGCACTGGGTAAATGTGCTGCAAAAGACCTCTTTTAAAGTGCTAAAAAGCAAAGATGACTCTTTGAAGACTGGGGTGCGCCTAACCAAAGCCATAGTATTTTAAATCGCCTCATGTACATGTGAAAGCTGGACAGTGAAAAAGAAAGACTGAAGTAGAGTTGATGCTTTTGAGTTGTGGTGTTGGCAAAGAATACTGAAAGTACCATGCACTGCCAGAAGAATAAAAAATCTGCTCTGAAGAAGTGCAGCCAGAATGCTCCTTGGAAGTGAAAATGGCCCAACTTTGACCTACTGGTCATGTTGTCAGAATGGACCATTCCCTGGAGAAGGATATCATGCTTGGTAAAGTGGAGGGTCAGCAATAAAGGGGAAGACCCTCAATGAGATGGATCATCACAGTGGCTGTAATGATGGGCTCAAGCAAGGATGGTGAGGCTGGTACAGGTCTGGGCAGTGTTTGCTTCTGTTGTATGTAGGGTTAGTATGAGTCTGAGCTGACTCAATGGCACCACCACCAACAACAAGCCACATCACAGGGCAACTCTCCTTTCATCGGATCAGGGCTGTGACCTGAGTAAGGGTGTTGTATCCCACCACAATCCTCTGACAACTATTTGGCTGGTCACATCAGATCACTTCATGGGGATGATTACATGATTATATAACTGCCAAATTACATCATTATATACCTAGCAAATGCCTAAGGCATTTGACTGCAAACCAGAAGGCTGGTGGTTCAAATCCACCAGCCACCCCTTGGAAAGAAGACTGGGAAATCTACTTTCGTAGAGATACCATCTCAGAAACCCATGGAGGGGTCACTGTGTCGGAATCAAATCGACAGCAGTGAGTTTTTGTTTTGTTTTGTATACCTCCCAATGAAAATTGAGGCCTAATCAAGTTGACATATTTTTGTGGGACACAATTCCGTCTATGACATTTCACCCTTTGCTCTCACCCCCACTCATATCCTTGCCACATGCAAAGATTTTTACCCATCTCAAATGCCTTAAATCAAATCCAAGTCCAAATTCTATTCTGGCGCAAAATTCTCTTCATCTGTGAACCTGTGAAATCTAGAATACAAGTTATCTGCTTTCAGAGTACAGTGATGCAATAGGCACAAGGTAGACATTTCCATTACAAATGGGAGAAATTGGAAGGAAAGAAGGAATATTGCATCCCAAGGGTGTGTGTAAAGGGAGTTTCCCTAGAATGTGGCCTGCATCACCTTTTATCTTGCAAAAGATAAAAGAAGAAAGAAGTGAACAAAGAGGGACAACCACTGCCAAGAAAGAAGAGTCAGGAGTGGAGCATGTCCTTTGGACCTGGGGTCCCTGTCCTGTGAACCTTCCAGGCCCAGGGTAAGGGTGATGAAAAGGAGAAAAGGACCTTCCCTAACATCTGAAAGAGAGAGAAAGCCTTCCCCTGGAGCTGACACCCTGATTTCAAACTTCTAGCCTCCTGAATTGTGAGAGAATAAATTTCTGTTTGTTAAAGCCATCCACTTGTGGTGTATCTTTTATAGCATCACTAGAGAACTAAGACAGTGTGCTATGTGCATTATATGTGTGTATGTGTTATTTGTATGGGCTCATTATATGTGAAGGAATACCATAGTGCCATACTGGAGGCCTAGCATTGGTCTCTGGTGTTACTGGGTTGTACAGTTGGCTGTGAGGATGGCCTAAGATCAGGCAGTATTTTGTTGTATTGTACATAGGGTCACTATGAGTTGGAACTGACTCAAAGCACCTAACACCACCAACAATCGGTGAATAAAAATTGGTAATTAGGTGCCCATGCTATTAGACAGATGCATAATAGCTCCCATCTGTCCCTTCACCTCTCCTACCATGTTGGGATTTGGGGTTCTAACAGAACAGGCATCATTCTATTCATACACCCATTGTCCTGGCACTGGGGTGACCATTAACTGAGCCCTGCTGATGTCAGCTGGCTGAATTATTCCGTATGCTTTGTTGCTTAGTGCTTCTTTTATGGTGGATGCTTTTCAGTAGGCATTAACATGTTATATAAAGGACTTCGTGCTTCTTTCCCAGCCCTTTAAGTCTATCCCTGTGCTTCTAACCCAGACCCAATTGTCACCAATCTTCCAGACCACTTACTTCTGTCCATGAATGTATATCTATTTAAATCTCAGGTCAGTTCTTCACACAAGGCAGACAGAAGCCTGCCCAAATCTCTTGCCATTGGAAAGATTGTCCCTCATCACTCTCTTTCAAGGCCATTCCTGTGTGAGGCTGTAGAACAGCTGCTGACAATTTTCAATTGCATCCATGTATTGAGATTACTCATGCATAGCTAAGTTTGAGTTTTTCCATCCTCTATCAGCTGGTTGTAAGTGGTCCTCCATATGACCATATATGTTAGGTGACATAGTGGCTAGAATGGCCTTCGTAGAAATTACTAGAGGTCAGCCTCTCTGACAATGGAGTTCTCTACTGTCCTTGCTTTCTCTGCTCTCCAAGTAGGAGGTGAGATCCTCTTCTGAGCTCCCAGGAAGGGCCTCTGGAACATAAACTTGGCCTTCAATTCCATGTTAATTTTCTATATTGTCTGCAGGTGAGCAATAGTGTTCTTTGGCCATTGACCTAATAGTTTCTTCTTCCCTCTGCTTCTCAAATGACTTAAAGTTACACTGGCTAGTACATCTGGCATATACTGGCATGTCATCCCCAGCCAGTCAGTAACTTTTACCTGAAAATCTCTGTTACCAATTGAATTATGTCCCCACTCCCCACCCCCAAAGTGTGTGTTGTAAATCCTAACTTCTATGCCTGTGGAAAAGAAAGGTGATCCCACAGAATGTAGAAATTATAGAACAATATCATTAATATCACATGCAAGTAAGATCTTACTGAAGATAATTCAGAAACGTTTGCAGCAGTATATTGATAGAGAACTTCCAGAGGGTCAAGCCGGATTCAGAAGAGGACGTGGAACAAGGGATATCAGAGCTGTTGTTAGATGGATCTTGGCTCAAGGCAGGGAACACCAGAAAGATGTTTACTTGTGTTTTATTGACTATGCAAAGGCATTTGATTGTGTGGATTATGACAAATTATGGACAACATTGAGAAGAATGGGAATCCCCGAGCACTTGATTGTACTCATGAGGAATCTGTACCTTGACCAGGAGGCTGTCGTTCGAACAGAACAAGGGGACACTACATGGTTTAAAATCAAGAAGGGAGTGCGTCAGGGTTGTATTTTTTCTCCACACTTATTCAATCTATATGCTGAGCAAATAATCTGAGAAGCTGGACTATATGAAGAAAAACGTGGTATGAGGATTGGAGGAAGAATCATTAACAACCTGAGATATGCAGATGATACAACTTTGCTTGCTGAAAGTGAGGATGACTTAAGGCACTTACTGATGAAGGTTGAAGAATACAGTCTGCAGTATGGATTATATCTCAACATAAAGAAAACAAAAATCCTCACAACTGGACCAATGATCAGCATCACAATAAATGGAGAGAAGATTGAGGTTGTCAGGGAATTCACGTTGCTTGGTTCTACAATCGATGCCAACGGAAGCAGCAGTCAGGACATTAGACGACGTGTAGCATTGGGAAAGTCAACTGCGAAGGAACTGTTTCAAGTGCTGAGGAGCAAGGATATCTCCTTGAGGACTAAGGTGCACCTGACACAAGCCATGATATTTCCAATCGCCTGGTATGCATGTGAGAGCTGGACAATGAATAGGGAAGACCGAAGAAGAGTTGATGCTTTTGAGTTGTGGTGCTGGCGGAGAATTCTGAAAGTACCGTGGACTGCTAAAAGAACTAACAGATCTGTCCTGGAGGAAGTGCAGCCAGAATGCTCCTTGGAAGCAAGAATGGCCAGACTTCGTCTCACCTATTTTGGTCATGTTGTCAGAAGGGACCATTCCCTGGAGAAGGATGTCATGCTTGGTAGGGTGGAGGGTCAACGAAAGAGGGGGAGGCCCTCAACGAGATGGATTGATACGGTGGCTGCGATGATGGGCTCAAGTATAGCAGGGATTGTGGGGCTGGAGAGAGATTGGGCAGTGTTTCGTTCTGCTGTGCATGGGGTCGCTATGAGTTGGAAACGACTCGAGGGCACTTAACAACAACAACAACATGCCTGTGGTTATAATCCTATTTGACAATGGGTTGTCTATTATGTCAATAAGGCAAGATTGTTGTTGTTGTTGTTATGTGCCGTCAAGTCAAACCCTACTCATAGTGACCCCTCCTTGGGTTTGCGAGGCAGTATCACGACGGAAGTAGATTGTCCCATCTTCCTTCTGAGGAGTGGCAGTCAAGTGCCTTAGGCACTACGCTACCAGAGCTCCTAAGGCAGAATTAGTGTAGGGTATATTTTGAGTTAATCTCTTACAAGATTTAAAAGGAGCAAGCCTCACTCACAGCCGTCAAGTCGATTCAACCCCTCCTTGGGTTTCCAAGAGTGTATTTCTCTGGAAGTAGATTGCCTAATCTTCCTTCCAAGGAACGGCTGGTGGGTTTGAACCGCCAGCCTTCTGGTTAGCAGTCAAATGCCTTAGGCACTGCACCACCAGAGCAAGCAGAGAAGGGGAAAGATTGTTGCCAAGCCACACGGAGATCTCCAAGGAACCAGGAAGACACAAGGACATTCTCCCAAAACTGACAGAGAGAGAAAGCCTCCTACAGTTAGCACCATGAATTTGGATTCTAGACTACTAAATTTTGAAAAAATAAATCCATGTTTGTTAGAGTCATCCACTTGTGATTTCTGTTATAGCAGCACTAGATAACAAAGACAAATGCCAAACCTCCAAAGTCTTAACCTTCCAAAATTGAGGACTATCTGCCCACTTTCGTATAAGCAGCTAATGGGGCAAGAAAAAAACAAAACTCTATCCCTTTTTCTCTCTGTGTTTTCTATTAAGTATTATTATTATTACTATCATTATCTATCTATCTATCTATCTATCTATCTATCTATCTATCTATCTATCTAATGTTGGCATTTTGAGCTGGTCTGGAGAAAAACACTTATTTAGAAAAAAGCTTCTTGAGGGACTTCCAGCAAGATAGTGGAATAGGCAGACAAGCTACCCAGAATTTCTATAACAAAGAAATGAGAAACTAAATGGAACAGATACAGATGATAATCCTGGAACCCTGAGCTTCAAAGGAAAGATAAAGAAGTGGATAAAATACAAATTAGAAGAAACTGAATAAAAACAGTGAACAAGGAAACAAATAGAGCTGTGAACTATGAACTGTCCTGACATCACAGCCATTTTGAATTTTTGCAAGTAGCATTCTGATCAGGGCTGTTGTTGTTATGATGTGTTGTCAAGTCAGCCCTGACTCATAGTGACCCCTCCTTGGGTTTCTGAGGCAGTATCACTACAGAAGTAGATCGTCCAACCTTCCTTCTGAGGAGTGCCTGGTGGGTTTGAACCGCCAGCCTTCTGGTTAGCAGTCAAGTGTCTTAGGCACTATGCTACCAGAACTCCTCTTGGCTCCACTTGCTGAGGATTGCACAGGAACTCACATTGGTAGCTGGAAAGGTGTGATATTCCCCCCAATCTCCCAGTGACCAGAGGTGTAGCCATTCCCCACTAACACCCACTTTCTGGACTAGCAGGAATTCCATCCCAGACCAGGTGCCCTGTCCCCAACCACTTTCTGGGTAAGCAGGAACTCCTTCTGGAACCAGACATCCTGCCTCCACCTGTCTTTTGGGCCAGCAGGAACCTCTTTTGAGACCAGGTGTCAACTCCTAGCCACTTTCTAGGCTAGTAGGTATTCTTTCTGTGAGCAGGTACCCTGCCCCCAGGTGCCTTTTGGGCCAGAAGCAACTTCTTCTGCGTTCACAACCACTACCCCTAGCTACCCATTGGACTCGTAGGAACTCCTCCTAGAAACAGGTACCCTGCCCCATGCTGCCTGCTCAGCCAGTAAGAACACCATCTGAGTGCCTTGGACCCCATCCAGTTTTCTCATTTTTTTAATCTCTTTTTTCTTTCTCTCTTTTTATTTATTCCTATATCTTATCTTTTTCATATTTTTCCATTACTTTTCTCTTGCTCTCTTTTCTTCCTCTCATGTTTTTTTCTGTTTCCTTTTGTCCTTCCTTCTTTTTGTTCTTTTCATTTATTTTTCTGCTTTAGTGATTGCTGTTTGTTTTTTCTCTTATTTTTTCCTTCTCTTTTAGTTATCATTTGTGTGTGTGTGTGTGTGTGTGTGTGCGTGCACTAGGATGTTTGTATTTTTTTTTTCTCTTTTCTTTTTGGCCCACCCGGTGGGATGTAGCAACTGTGGCAACCCTACCCAACCACATCTGCCCCTCCTGAAGCCCTACCCACTGGGAGAGGGCCACCACCTGATTCTACATCTACTGATCAGTTATAGACAGCAGCCAATTAGTGTAACCCACCCCCTCAAATTCTAAACATGAATAGCAAACAAAACTCTGCACACTTTCTCATCCTCTATCACACCCACCAGGAGGCAGGTCATGAGCAACTAAGTGCTCCCAAACTAGCAAACAGAGATGTACACCAGACCTGCTAGCACAGACACAAATAAAGCAAAAGGAAAGAAAGAAAGAAGAAAGAAAGCATCGGGAAGGCACACTAACATGCTATCAGCAATAATTAAGTACAAATAGAACAACATCACAACATCTCATAGATGACAGTCTCATATCACACAAAGAAGTAAGATAAAGTAGTACAAGCAAGGAGCCACAAAAGCTCCCTGAGGAAGAAATGGCATTGGAACTACCTGATAAGGAATTCAAAAGAATTATATTTATGTGCCTTTAATGGATCAAGAAAAAGATCAAGGAAAACAATGACAAAGTCAAGGAAAACACAGACAAAACTCTAGAAGAATTCAGGAAAGCCATACAAGAACAAACTGGCAAAATAAATGAAAAATTAGAAATTGTATAAAAACAGCAAGTAGAAATACTGAAGGTTAATATTAATATTTCAGAAATAGATAACACATTGAAAGGGCAAAGGAGGAGAATTGAATCTACCAAAGACAGAATTAGTGAGACTGAAGACAAATCTCTTGATACTACTTTGTTAGAGGAACAATCAGAAAAAAGAATAAAAAAAAAGAAGAAAGCCTAAGATTTCTATGGGACACCATTAAAAGGAATAACTTACATATCAGAATTCCAGAACAGGCACAACAAAACAAGGCACTTCTGTTGAGTCAGATCTGACTCACAGTGACTCCTCCTTGGGTTTCTGAAGCCGTATCACTACGGAAGTAGATTGTCCAACCTTCCAAGGAGCCACCAAAAAAAAAAAAAAAAAAGAAGAAGAAAGAAAGAAACCTATAACAGAGAAGATTGTCAAAGATTTGTTGGAAGAGACTTCACTGATATGATGAATGAAGGGAAGATATTCATTAAAGAATCTCAACAAACCTCAAGCAAGATAACTCCACCAAACCCCCCAAAATAGAAATATATCATAATCAAAATCAAATCAAGACATATCATAATCAAAATTTGTAAAACCAAAGACAAAGGAAATTTCCTGAAAACAGTTTGGGAAAAGCAAAAAATTATCTATAAAGGTAAATCAATAAGACTAACTTCTGATTTCTTGGTAGAAACCATGCAGGCAAGAAAGCAATGGTTGACATATATAAAACCCTGAAAGAAAAAAAAAATGCCAGCCAAAAATTATATATCCAATATAACTATTGTCTTTCAAATGCGATGGTGAAATTAGGATGTTTCTAGGCAAACAGAATTTAAGGGACTTTGTAAAAACAAGACCAAATTTACAAAACATGATAAAGTGATTCCTTCTCACAGAGAACCAGCAACAGTAGACAACAACCTGAGATTAATACACATGACAACATCACCCAGAAACCAAGCCAAATATAGAAGTTTCCAAAGGAAAATAAACATACAAGACTGAAAACAGGGAACTGGAGACATCAGTTTATAAATGAGGACAACTGCAAAGCAAGAAAGGGAATAAATAGTGTAGTTACAGACCCTCCAAAGAGGAAGTCAAAATGATTTCAAGATAGAATGGACTGTTTTGAACTTGAGAAGAAAATAATAAATCACAGTGTAACCTGAAAGAAAATAATAAACTTTCTCATCAAAATAAAAAAGAGAAATGTCATAAATATTTAGCAAATACTAAAATAATAGCAAAGAAAGAAATTATAAGAAAATTCATAAACAAAATTAGCTCAGCAAAGAAAATTAGATAGAATAAGAAATCAGCAACACCAAAAAAACTCACATAATCAAATGACAGCAATAAATTCATATTTGTTGATAATTACATACACTGAATATAAAAGGATTAAATGTACAAATCAAGAGAGAGAAAGTTGCAGAACAGATAAGAAAATATGACCCATCTATATGCTGTCTACAGGGAGCTCTAGTAGCATAGTGCCTAAAGCACTTGACTGCTAATCAGAAGGCTGGTGGTTCAAACCCACCAGCCACTTCTCGGAAGGAAGGTTTGGCAATCTACTTCCATTGTGATACTGCCTCGGCAACCCAAGGAGGGGTCACTATGAGTTGGGTCCGACTTAACAGCACATAACAACAACATATGCTGTCTACAAGAGACGCACCTTTGACATAAAGACAAAAATTGAGTAAAAATGAAAGATTGGAAAAAAAATTATCAAGCCAATGACAATCAAAAAAGAGCAGGAGTGGCAACATTAATTTGTGATAGAAATAGATTTTAAAGTAAAAGCTGGCTTAAGATACAAGGAAGGACATTATGTAATGGTTAAAAGTCAAATTGAAGAAGAAGACAAAACCATAATAAATACCTACATATCCAAAGAAAGAGCTCCAAAATACATAAATCAAACTTTAACAAGATTAAAAAGAGAAATAGACAATGCCACAATAATAGTCAGAAACTTTAATACACTACTTTCAGGTTAGAACAACTAGAAAGAAACTCAGGAAAGACACAGAAGAATTGAACAGCACAATCAACCAACTTGACCTTATAGACATATGAAAAGCACTCCACCCTAAAACAACACTAATATAGTCTTTTCCAGTGCACATGAAACATTATCCAGAATAAACCATATGTTAGGCCACAAAACAAGCCTCAATAAACTTTAAAACATTGAAATAATACAAAGCGTCTTCTCAGATTATGATCCTATAAAATGAAAAATCAGCAATCAATGGGAAAAAAAATCAAGCACAGTGAAACAGAATAAAATCCTGCTTAAAAACTACTGGGTTATAGAAGAACAAAAGATAAAAATATTCTTTACTTAATCTTAAAAATAATAAAAAGAAAAAAATCCTTGAATCAAATGAGAATGCAAACACAATATGCCAAAATCTTTGGGACACAGCAAAAGGAGTGCTCAAAGGACAATTTAGAGCAATAAATGCACAAGTTCAAAAAAAAAAAAAAAAAAAGGGGGGGGGGACAAAATCAACACCTTAATGCAACATCTCCAATAATTAGAAAAAGATAAGTAATATAAGCCTACAGTAATTAGAAGAAAAGAAATAATAAAGATTTGAGCCAAACGAAATGAAATAGAAAACCACCAGAATCAGTAAGACTAGAAGATGGTTCTTTGAAAAGATCCATAAAATCAATGAACTACTGGGAACTCTGGTAGCATACTGCTTAAGGCACTTGACGGCTAACCAGAAGGCTGGGGTTCAAACCCACCAGTCACTCCTTGGAAGGAAGGTTGGGAGATCTACTTCCAATGTGATGCTATCTTGGAAAACCAAGGAGGGTCGCTATGAGTTGGGGCTGACTCAATGGCACATAACAACAACAACACTGGAAAATCTGGAAAATGAAATCAAAGAACCACTAGCAAAATGGAAAAGAAGGAGATGATACAGATAACAGAAATAAGAAATGAAGTGGGTAACATCAAACAAAACCAAGTGACATGAAAAAGGTAGGCTACTTGAACTGTATTCCAATAATGTGAAAACCTAGAATAAATGGACAGATTTCTAGAAACACAGTACCTACCAAAACTAACACAGACTGAGGTAGAAAATTTGAATAGAACCATAACAAAAGAAGAAATGGAACAAGTCATAAAAAGAAACTACAAATAAAAATCCCTGACCTAGATGGCTTCAATAGTGAATTCTACTAAACATTCACTCAGAGAACTGACACTGATTCTACTCAAACTACTACAGAATAAAGAAAATGGGAGAATATGCCCAAATTCATTTTATGAAGCAAGAATAACCCTGGTACCCAATTCAGGCAATGACATTACTGAAAAAGAAAATTGTAGACCAATATCCCTCATGAACATAGAAACAAAAATTCTCAACAAAATCCTAGACAATAGAATACACCAAAATATAAAAATAATAATAATAATATATCAAAATTGAGTGGGATTCATACCAGATATGCAAGGATGGTTCAACATTAGAAAAACAATTAACTTAATCCACCATATAAATTGTTGTCATTGTTAGGTGCCATTGAGTCATCTCCAACTCATAGTAAACTCATCATGTACAGCAGAACGAAAAACTGCCCAGTTCTGTGCCAGCCCCATGAACTTTGCTATACCTGAGTCCATTGTTGCAGCCACTGGGTCAATCCATCTCATTGAGGGCCTTCCCCTTTTATGTTGTCCCTCCAATTTGCCAAATATGATATCCTTCTCCAGGGAATGGTCCCTTCTTACAACATGACCAAAGTAGATGAGATGATATCTGGCCATTCTTGCTTCCAAGGAGCATTCCGGCTGCACCTCTTCCAGGACAGATTCATTAGTTCTTTTAGCAATCTGTGGTACATTTAGCATTCTTCGCCAACACCAAACTCAAAAGCATCAACTCTTCTTTGATTTCCTTTTTTGTTGTCTTGCTCCCATATGCATTTGAGGCAGTTGAAAATACCATGGCCTGTGTCAAGCACAGCTTAGTCTTCAAGAAGACATTTTTGCTCTTCAGCTCTTGAAAGAAGTCCTTTGCAGCAGAATTGCCCGATGCTGTACTACGTCTGATATCTTGACTGCTGCTTCCATTGGTGTTGATTGTAGAACCAAGCAATATGAAGTCTTTGACAACCTCAATCTTTTCTCCCTTTATTGTGATGCTGCTTTTTGGTCCAGTTGAGGATTTTTGTTTTCTTTATATTGAGGTGTAATCCATACTGCAGACTGTAGTCTTCAATATTCATCAGTGTTTCAAGTCATCCTCACTTTCAGGGAGAAAAGTTGTGCCATCTGCATAATACAAACTGTTAATGAGCCTTCCTCCAATCCCAGTGCCATGCTCTTCTTCATATAGTCCAGCTTCTTGGATTATTTGTTCAGCATACAGATTGAATAAGTATGGTGAAAGGATACAACCCTGACACACTCTCCTT
Organism: Orycteropus afer afer; assembly: GCF_000298275.1. Taxonomy (NCBI): domain Eukaryota; kingdom Metazoa; phylum Chordata; class Mammalia; order Tubulidentata; family Orycteropodidae; genus Orycteropus; species Orycteropus afer. Next base: position 8,943,090 of record NW_006921647.1, on the reverse strand, counting down.
GATTTTAAACCATGTAGTGTCCCCTTGTTGTTTGGATGACAGCCTCCTGGTCTATGTACAGGTTTCTCATGAGCACAATTAAGTGTTCTGGAATTCCCATTCTTCTCAATGTTATCCATAATTTGTTATGATCCACACAATTGAATACTTTTGCATAGTCAATAAAACATGTTTTATTGTAACAAGTAAACATGTTTCTGGTATTCTTTGCTTTCAGCCAAGATCCATCTGACATCACCAATGATATCCCATGTTCCACATCCTCTTCTGAATCCAGCTTGCATTTCTGGAAGTTCTCTGTCAATGTAAGGCTACAACTGTTTTTCAATTATCTTCAGTAAGATTTTACTTGCACGCAATATTAATTATATTGCTTGTTAATTTCCACATTCTGTGGGATCACCTTTCTTTGGAATGGGAACAAATATGATCTTTTCCAGTCAGTTGGCCAGGTAGTTGTTTTCCAAATCTTGTCATAGCCGACTTAGTGCCTCTAGTGTGGCATCTGTTTATTGAAACATCTCAACGGGTATCCAGTCAATTCCTGGAGCCTTGTTTTTCACCACTTCCCTGTGGGCAGATTCGACTTCTTCCTTCAATACCTTTAGTTCTTGATCATATACCACCTCCTGAAATGGATGAACAGCAACCAATTCTTTTTGGTACAGTGACTCTGTACATTCCTTCCATCTTCTTTTGATGTTTCTGGCATCATTCAATATATTGCCCATAGAATCTTTCAATATTACCACTTGAGGCTTAAATTTTTTCCTGAGTTCTTTCAGCTTGAGAAATGTCAACCATGTTCATCCCTTTTGGCTTTCCAACTGCATGTCTTTGCATATTTTGTTATAATAATTGACTTTGTCTTCTCAAACTGCTCTTTGAAATCTTCTGTTTAGCTCTTTTATCTTGTCATTTCTTCCATTTGCTTTAACTGCTCTCCATTCAAGGGCAAGTTTCAGAGTCTCTT
>NW_006921647.1:8938643-8941672 GCF_000298275.1 Orycteropus afer afer | reverse complement strand
ATGATGTTCTTGATGTCATCCCACAATTCCTATGGTTTTCAGTCATTGGTGTTTAATGATCAAATCTATTCTTTAAATGGTCTCTAAATCCAGGGATATTATCAAGGTCATATTTTGGCTCTTGTGGACTTGCTTTAATTGTCTTCAACTTCAACTTGAACTTTCATATGAGCAGTCAATGGTCTGTTTCACAATCAGCACCTGGCCTTGTTTGGATGAAGATATTGAGCTTCTCCATCACCTCTTGCCACAGATGTACTCAATCTGATTCCTGTGTACTCCATCTGGCAAAGGCCATGTGTATAGCAACCATTTGTGTTGTTGAAAAAAGGTATTTGCAATGAATAAATCATTGGTTTTGCAAAATTCTATCATGTGATCTCCAGCATTATTTCTATCTGCAAGGCCAAATTTTCCAACTACTGGTGGTTCTTCTTTCTTTCCAACTTTTGCATTCCAGTCACCAGTGATAATCAGCACATCTTGATTGCATGTTGGTCAACTTCAGACTGCAGAAGTTGGTAAAAATCTTTGGCTTTGGTGGTTTATGTATAAATTTGAATAATAGTGGTATTAACTGGCTTTCCTTGTAGGCATATGGATATCATTCTATCACTAACAGCACTGTACTTCAGGGTAGATTTTGAAACATTCTTTGTAATGATGAATGCCATGTCATTCCTCTTCAATTTGTCATTCCATGTGTTCTGGTTACCTAGTGCCACCCTGACAAGAAATATACCACAAATGGGATGGCGTTAACAAGCATGAGTTTATTCTTACAATTTGGAGGCTTTAAGTCCAAGTTTAAAGTGCCAGGCTCTAGGGGGTGGGTAAAAGCCCCTCAACCTTGGGGTCCAGCTCTGCCTCCTGCTCCCAGCCCACTATAGCTGGAGGCGTTTCTTCACTCAGACAGCTGCTGGCTGCTGAGGCTGAGAAGCTCCAAGTTTGAGAAGTAAAAAGGCACAGTCCTGATATTACCAAACCACATGGCAGGCCATTAATTCAAGTCCATTGTAAGTCCCAAGGAGGGCAGAGCATATAGCAGGCTGCTGAGCAATGGCATGGCTACATTTAGGGTCCAAGTGTGCCATAAGCTAGAGACCATTCCCAAGCCTTCTCCTTATATACAGGAAGCAGACCACATCCCAAAGTCAGCTGCTCAGCTGCTTGTGGTAAATCCCACCATGGAGCTGATTGTCAGTCTCATCATGAGGAGTAACTACCACCAGCTGCCTAGCCACTCAACCAGAGGGGTGGAGTTGTGGTAGTTAAGTTTGTGTGTCAACTTGGCTGGGCCTGGTTCAGTGGCTGGGAGAGAGTGAAAACATTCTCCTTGTGAATGGTTACCAGACAAGGATGCCCTTTATCACTACTCCTATTCAGTATTGGAAGACACAGCCAGATATAAGGCAAAAAAAGGGAAATAAAAATCATATAAATTGACAACAACAACAAAAAAAAAACAAAACTAAAACTACCTCTACTTGCAGATGATATGATCCTATACATAGGAAATCCCAAAGACTAAGCAAGAAAATTACTAGAACTAATCAAAGGATCCAACAAAGTGGCAGGGTACAAGATCAACAAACAAAAATCTGTTAGATTTCTTTACACTAATGAAAAAAACTCTGAAAAGGAAATCAGGAAAACAATACCATTTACAATAACCCAAAAGATGAAGTACTTAGGAGTAAATCTGACCAGACACACAAACTCAAACTTATTGTCGTTGAGTCAATCCCGATTCATAGTGACCCCTCCTTGGCTTTCCAAGGTGATATCTCTATGGAAGTAGATTGCCCAGTCTTCCTTCCGAGGAGTGGCTATTGGGTTTGAACCACCAGCCTTCTGGTTAGCATTCAAATGCCTTAGGCACTACTTCTCCAGAGCTCCCAAAGACCTATATAAAGCAAACTCCATGCTTATGGATAGGAAGACTTAACTTTATGAAACTGACAATACTACCCCAAATGATGAACAGACATAATGCAATCCTTATCTGCATTCTATCATCATTCTTTAAAGAATGGAAAACTAATCACCAACATACATGGGAAGATAAAAAATATATTTGTATGGAAAGAGACCCTGGATTACCAAGGCACTACTAAAGAAGAACAACAATGTAGGAGGCCTCACACTTCCTGATCTCAAAACCTCCTATATAGCCACAGTAGTTAAAACAGCCTGGTATTGGTAAATGACAAACACATAGACCAATGTAATGGAATTGAGAACCCGGAAATAAATCCATTCACCTACGGAAATTGATCTTTGACAAAGGACTGAAACTCATCAAATGAGGAAAAGACAATCTCTTTAACCATTGGTAATGGCAAAACTGCCTATCTATTTGCAGAAAAACAAAACAGGTCCCATACCTCACACCATATAAAAAATGAATAAAATTTGTATCAAAGACCCAAATATAAAACCTAAAACCATAAAGACCATCAAAGATAAAATAGGACAAATTTGTTGTTGTCTGGTGCCATTGAATTGCTTCTAACGCATAGCAACCACATGTACAGCAGAACGGAACACTGCCTGGTCTTGGATAAGCCTCATAATCATTGCTATGCTTGAGTACATTGTTGCAGTCCCTATGTCAATCCATCTTATTGAGTGTCTTCCTCTTTTTCACTGACCCTCTCTCTACCTTACCAAGCATTATATCCTTCTCCAGGGACTAGTCCCTCCTGAGAACATGACCAAACATGAGAGATGAAGTCTGACCATTCTTGCTTCTAAAGAGCAGTCTGGCTGAACTTTTTCTAACACAGATTTGTTCATTGTTCTGGCAATCCATAGTACATTCAGTATTTTTCACCAGCACCACAATTCAAATGCATCAGTTCTTCTGCAGTCTTCCTGATTCATTGTCCAGCTTTCACATGCATATAAGGCAATTGAAAATACTATGGCTTACTGTCAGTGATAGGATAATATCCATACGCCTACAAGGAAGACCTGTTAATATGACTGTTATTCAAATTTATGCCCCAACCACCAAAGCCACACAT
>NW_006921647.1:8923780-8936401 GCF_000298275.1 Orycteropus afer afer | reverse complement strand
GTATAGCAGGGATTGTGGGGCTGGCGCGGGATCGGGCAGTGTTTCGTTCTGCTGTGCATGGGGTCGCTATGAGTCGGACACGACTCGATGGCACTTAACAACAACAACAACATGGCTTGGGTCAGGCACACCTCGTCCTCAAAGTGAAATCTTTACTCTTTAACACTTTGCAGCAGATTTGCCCAGTGCACTATGTTGTCTAATTTTTTGACTGCTCTTTCCATGGGTGTTGATTATGGATCCAAGTAAAATGAAATCCTTGACAACTTCAGTCTTTTCTTCATTTATCATGATGTTGCTTATTGGTCCAGTTGTGAGGATTTTAGTTTTCTTTATGTTGAGGTGTAATCTCTACTGAAGGCTGTCATCTTTGATGTTCATCAGTAAGGACTTCAAGTCTTCACTTTTAATAAGCAAGGTTGGATCATTTGCATATCTCAGGTTGTTAATGAGTCTTCCTATAATCCTGATGCCATGTTCTCCTTTATATAGTCTAGCTTTTCAGATTATTTGCTCAGTGTGCAGATTGAATACTTATGATGAAAGACACAACCCTGACACACACCCTTCCTGAATTTAAACCATGCAGTATCCTCTTGTTCTGTATGAATGACTGTCTCTTGTTTTATGTATAGGTTCCTCATGAGCACAATTAAGTGTTCTGGAATTCCCATTCTTTGCAATTTTATATGTAATGTATTATAAGCCGCACAGTAAAATGCCTTTGTATAGTCTATAAAACACAGAAGAACATCTGTCTGGTATTCTTTGCTTTCATCTAAGATCCATCTGATATCGGCAGTGATATTCTTTATTTCACATCCTCTTCTGAATCCAGGTGGAATTTCTGCTATTTCCCTGTCAATGTACTCCTGCAACTGGTTTTGAAATATTTTTAGCAAAATGTTACTTATGTGCGATGTTAATGACATTAATATTGATATGCAACATTATCATTACTATATGTGAAATGAGTGTAGGGGCAGCATTTTTTCACCTTCTCTAACTTCATGAGGGGGAGACAGAATCACCGTCAGGAGCCCCAAGGCTGATTCCTATGAGGTCAGACATGCTGCCACCCTCCAACTTTTTTACCACTTAGGACACCAACCATCACTCCCACAAAACTCTCCTCTGTGGCAGTGGCCACACAGAGTTCACAGACAATACTCCTGATTGTGGGGTTTATTATGGAAGTAACAGGTTACAATTCATGTTTGGGAATACTCAGGATATATTTCTTTGATCAGGACATCCATCCCTCTGCCATGCCATAGACATGCCTCTCTTTGGTCCTTGGCCTCTTGGCCTGGCCTCTGCTCTGCTCAAACAAGTGTTACAGAGCTCTTTAGCTCTGCCAGTAGGTGGACCTAGGTGTGCCCCACTCTACCAGCAAACCTCATACCCAAAGGCATTCAGCTTTCTCACTTTTGGGGCTGGCAAATTTGCCTCTTTTTCTTGTGCCAGTCTCTCAGTTCTGCTGCCATCGTTCTGTCATCTCTTTGCCATTTCTCTGCCATCATCTCAGTGTAGGGATCTTGGGTCCAAGGAAATGGTCCACTTTTGGCTTCTTTCTCTTAATGGTAGTGAAATCCCCCTTTCTTTCCTCTGGGATGGCTCATTTTAAGCCTAGTGGAATGACAAAACTTACAATCTCCACATAAGGGTTCCATACATTCTATTTCCGTGGTCCTACTCCACAAGCATGCAATGTACCTTATTTACATTATTAGAAAACTATCTAAGCCTGTGGTGGACCAACTATGTGCATAGATTCACTCAGTCATCTGGTGGGAGTCACAAAAACCAAGGGTAGAAGAGCCATAACAAATAACTCATTGTATCACAATATCTCACGCATAGGGACAAACTTAAGGGTCCTAAAACATGGCATAAGTACACTGTAAAACATAGCTGAAAACACACAAACAGTAGAAGACAAAATAGATGACTGGAACATCCTAAAAATTGTACACTTACATGCATCAAAAGATGTTACCAAAAGAGTAAAAAGAGAACCTATGGACTGGGACAAAAATTTTGGCAACTGCATATCACAAAAGGGGCTAATCTCTCAATTTTATAGAAAACTTCAACACCTCAACAACAAAACAAAAAAGACAAATAATCCAATTAAAAAATGGGCAGAAGACATGAACAGACATGTCTCTAAAGAAGACATTTAGACAGCCAACAAACACATAAAGAAACACTTATGATCAATATAAACAACAATGAGATATCACTGTACCACAGTACTAATAGCAAAGTTCAAACAAACAGAAAACAACAAATGTCATCATACACTGCTGGTGGGACTGTAAGATGATGCAACTACTGTGGAAAATGGTATGGCACTTCCTTAAAACACTGGAAATAGAAATACTATATGATCCAGCAATATCCCGCTACAAGGTATATGTTATTGTTGTTGTTATTTGCCATCTCCTAGAAAAACAAGAGCCATGGCACAAACAGATATGTGAACAACCATGTTCATCACAGCAGTAGTCATAATAGCAAATATATGGAGACAACCTAAATGCCCATCAATGAATGAATGGATAAACAACTATGGTACATACACACAGTGGACTACTACACAACAATAAAGAATAACAATGAATCTGTGAAACACCTCACAACATGGTTGAACCTAGAGGACATTATGCTGAGTGAAATAGTCAATCAAAAAAGGACAAATATAGTATGAGACCACTATTGTAAAAACTCAAGAAAAGGTTTTCACAGAAAAATAAATATTCTTTGATGGTTACCTGGGATGGGTGAAGGGGAAGTTAATATACAATAAGAGGGAGTTCAGCACAAAATTAGAAGAAAAGAAGAATGCTTAGAAGAGTACAAAAGTTAAATGCAAGAGTTGTATATAGTAATTTGTTTTGTTCTCAAGTGCTGCTATAACAGAAATACCACAAGCAGATGGCTTTAAAAAACAGGAATTTATTCTCTTCCAGTTTAAGAGGCTAGAAGTCTGAATTCAGAGTGATGACTCTAGGTGCTGGGTGCAGGCTCCTCAACCTTGGGCTTTAGCTCTACCTCTTCTTTCAGGACCATTGGAGCTGGAGGCTTCTCATAACTCATGCAGTTGCTGGCTGCTGAGGCTGATCTACCCAAGATCAGCAGGTGAAATGGCACAATCCCAAGACCAGCAGACAACATATCAGGCCACTGGTTCAAGTCCAAGAATAATCCCAAGATCAGCAGACAACATGGTAGGCTGTTGGTTCAAGTCCAAGAACTAGAGATGAAGACTCAGCCAAATGCAGACCAAAAAACTAGAGACTTTTCTCAAAGCTTCACCATATATACTGGAAGCAGGCCACACCCCAAAGGCAGCTCCCTTTCCACCAATTAATCTCTTGCAGCAGATTCCATGGACATGATTATAATCTTATCATAGGGATCAACTACATCAGCTGCCAAGCCACTCAAAACCACGTGCCAGCCAAACTGATACACAACTTTAACTACCACATTAATTCATACACAATCCCAAAATAACAGTAATAACAGTAAGCAATAATCTATGAGTGGATGTATAGATGTTGTTGTTGCTGTTATGTGCTGTTGAGTCAGACCCGACTCATAGTGACCCCTCCTTGGGTTTCCGAGGCAGTATCACTACAGAAGTAGATTGCTCCATCTTCCTTCAGAGGAGTGGCTGGTGGGTTGAACCGCCAGCGTTCTGAGTACCAGTCAAGTGCTTTAGGCATTACACTACCAGAGTTCCCGGATGTGTAGATAGACACACAAACTGAATATACGTGGGAAGGTGAATGGAACAGTATCCAAGAATATATATAGGTTTGACAAAGGATATTTTTGCATATGTACTTACATATGCTGTAAATATATCCATGAATATAGTAGTATATAGAGGGGGCAAAGTTATGAGAACTTCTTAGCCATAACCAAAAATCCTGAAGGAGTGAGTTGCTGGGCCTAGGGACTCAAGACCATAGCTTCTGGGGACATCAAGGTCAACTGACATAATGTAGTCCACAAAGATAATGTTTTACATCCTACTTTGGTGAGTAGCAACTGGAGTCTTAAAAACTTGCAAGCAGACATCTAAGGGGCAGCTATTGGTCTCTCTCCATCCAGGGCAAAGAAGAGTGAATTAAATCAAAGACACACAGAAACAATTAGTCCAAAGGACTAATGGGCCACATGAACCTTAGCCTTTACAACCCTGAGAGTAGAACTATATGGTATCCATCTACCACTATCAACTCCTCTGAAAAGGATCACATTAGAAGATCCTGGATAGAGTAGGAGAAACATATGGAAAAAAACTCAAAATAATAAGAAAGACCAGGTTTACTGGTTAGATGGAGACTGATGGAACCCCAGAGATGATGGCTCTTCGTCACCTTTTAGACCTGGAACTGAACTTACTCTTGTACCTCAATGTTCTAACAATACACAGGTCTACAAGGTGAACAACAACTATAGGAAGTAACAATAACCAACTATTTGAGATCAAAAGGGTAACATTTGCCTAAGGTCAAATTTCAGAAGGCAGGAAGGGTTAGGAGAGAAGGAAGGATGGAAAAGAGAAACACAGGGAGGAAGTGGGAGGAGTGATATTACATTGAGAGAATTGTAATCAATGACAAGAAACAAAATGTGCGTGAATTGTTGAATGGAAAACTGATTTGCTCTGTAAGCTTTCACTCAAATCACAATAAAAAGTTTTTTTTTCTTTAAAGGAAAACTTCTTACCAAGAAATATTGTTAAAGAAGGGTGCTTTTTTTCTTTCTTTCTTTTTTTTCCTGTTGAGAAATGTAGCCTCCTTGTAATGATTCAGGACAGAAGCATTTTTACAATGATCCTCTAAGATTTCTTCTAAGACATTGTAGTAGAGTTTATAGTTCATTTTATTAGACCCTGAACATTATTCATGCTTTCCTCAGTCTGTGTTTATAGATATCCATAATTCAAGCCCAGCTTTATTAAAAAACCAAACCAAACTTACTGCCATTGAGTCATTTCCAACTCATAGCGACCCCCATTGGGTTTCTGAGGCTGTAAATCTTTATGGAAGTAGATCACCCTGTCTTCCTTTCATGGAATGGCTGGCAGGTTTGAACCATTGACCTTTTGGTTATCAATCAAGTGCCTTATCCACTATGCCACCAGAGCAGAAAAGTGGTGAAGACTAAGGCTTATTATGAATAGGGCAGGATAGAAATATAAGGAAAGAGTCATTAATTTGAGTTTTCAAGTGTAAGCCTATTTTGTTTCCCCCATGACCTTCATAAATTTAATCATCCTTTTTCCAAATTCTTGCCTTCCATGCAGAGACAGAGATTTGATTCTCAGCAAATGTACCTCAAGTGCAGCCACAACTCATCCATCAGTAGTGAATTGCGTATTCCTATGATCATGATCAGGTTTTAGTGGAGCTTTCAGACTAAGATGGGCTAGGAAGAAAGGCCTGGTGATCTACTCTTGAAAATCAGCCAGTGAAAATCCTATGGATCACAATGGTCCAATCTGCAACTGATCACAGGGATGGCATGAGACTGTGTGTTTTATTCCATTGTGTATGGGGTCCCTATGAGTTGGCAAGACCTCAGCTCATGTTCTTTGGACATATTACCAGAAGGGATGACACTCTGGAGAAGAACATCATGCTTGATAAAGTAGAGAGTCAGTAAAAAGAAGGAAGACCCTCAACAAGATGAATTGACACAGTGTCTGCAACAATGGGCTCAAATATAGCAATGAGTGTGCGCATAATGCAGGAATGGGCAGTGTTTCACTTTGTTGTAAACAGGATCACTAGAAGTCAGAACTGACTTGACAGCATCTAACAACAACATCATGAGCTGGAGGCCAACTTGATGGCAACTAGCAATAACAACAGCATCTTAAATGATAATTTATTGCTGACAGTTATGCTTTTAACAACTGGCTTTCCCCCCTTCAGTAACAATATCCTTACAGATTTTAAGGATAATATAGTGATCTGAATGTTTTATGTCAGCTAATGAATTGAATGCAGCAATTTGGTAGCTCATTTTCTATAATAGTAGAAATGTTCTTTGTCTTAGTTTTTTTGTAGTGATGTGATTGTGATAATTGGAAACAAATAGCAAAAACAGCTCCTTGGCTCACTCCCTTTTCAGGCAAAGAAGCAATTGAAAACAAATCTGGGCAATAACAATATACAGCTGTAAAGCACTCTGAGTCCCACATTCTAATGACACTAATTAGACCCTGGAAACTGTATTTCAGTTAAAGACATGACAATTCCAATTTAAGCTTTCCTTACTCTGCCTAGTTTCAAGACACACATAATGCATTTTATGGAATGACTTATTTTAAAGCGCCATAGAAAATATAGCTGAATGCAGATTAAATCTGCAACTTCTGATAGTTTTAGAAAATAGGCTTCCCACGTAATATGTGGAGCTCTGGTAGCATAATGCTTAAGGCATTTGACTGCTAACCAGAAGGCTGGCGTTTCAAACCCATCAGCCACTCCTCAGAAGGAAGGTTGGGCAATCTACTTCCATAGTGATACCAGCTTCAAAACCCAAGGAGGGGTCATTAGGAGTCAGATGTGACTCGACAGCAGTGAGTTTGGTTTGGTTGGTTTTTATGTAATAGGCAGGTCACTTATACATCTTCTTATAGGTAATATTTGCATCTTAAGTAAACTCACAAAAATATGCAATGAAGAATTGGCAGTTCAATATTTATAGAATACCTGAGTTATCCCTAAAGGGAAGAAAATGACATTTTCTTCTGTGAATCAATAATTAAGTCAAAGCAAGTCTTCACACAGAAAATTAGCTATAGAAATAACTCTTGAATGTGGTAAAGTATGACAGGTATCTCCTCTAGTCAAAATTAATGTATTGGCTATCTTGTTGCAACAATATTCAAAATATCAGTATATTATTATTTGAGTAAGAAAATAAAAGCTATGTAGTTGGTTATACAAGCTCCTAATACTCCTTAAAAAACCAACTAGTATTTTCACATTGAAAATGTTCAACTATACTCTCAGTTTTTTTATAGGACAAATTTAAATGTACATAAGGAGTTTGCCAAAAGAATCACAAATATAAGGAACAAAAGCTTCAGTTCTCCTTAAGATCATTATTCCTCTGGAAATTTTAACTCAAGTTCAAACTAATAAACCTATACTGAATGAAAATGGCATTGTTGGGGAAAGCAAAACAATGAAATCTACCTTTCTGTTTCAAGAATTGTTGTATGCTAAAATTTTAAGACAATTGGTTCCATTTTCAAAGTGTCACTTTATTAGAGGTTCTGAAATGTATATATTTGAGTAATGATTTATTTTTTGCATCCCTGAAATTGATTAAACACTATATATTACACGAACATGGGTGAAAGTAACTTTGGTAAATAACTATAAACAATAGCATCAAGGATAGTAACATTTGTAGATTTTAAAATACTAATGAGAAATACAAGGAGCCCTGGTGGTAGAGTGGTTAAGTGCTCAGCTGCAAAGTGAAAGGTCAGCAGTTTGAACCCACCAGTGGCTCCATGGGAGAAAGATGTGGCAGTCTGCTTCTATAAAGATTTACAGCCTTGGAAGCCCTATGGGACAGTTTTTCGTGTCCTATTGACTTGAGGACAAGAGATTGTAATGAGAAAATACAAACAACAACTAATATATGTATGAGAAAACATAAAACTCAGAAATAGAAAGGCCAATTTAAGCATTCAATAATTCTGTATTAGCTGTTAAGATTCTTCCCAGGTTAAAGGGAATTTAGAGGCATATTTGCTTTTTGAATACAGCACACCAAGTTAAACCACTCAATTGCTATCCAATTCAATTTCCTCATCTTTAAGATGAACATTATGTTGCCTATCTCAGATGGCTAGTGAAGATACAATAAGTCAAATATTTGACATAAAGTATTAAACTGTAGCTATTGACTCGACGGCAAATAACAACAACATTATTATCAGAAATTAAAGCAAACAATTCAAATAAAAAAGGAATTGTAATTTTAAGACTTGAACTAACGGATTTTAAATTTATGAATGACAAGAAATAAACCCTGGGCTTTTAAGCATTATTTGTAACTTTGAAACGTATATTTCCAAATGTATTCAGAAAAGCAATTGTACCAAAATAAAAATGGATAACTAAAGAGCGGTTTAGCAAGCAATCAATTAATAGTTGTAAGACATCTTAGAGTACATCTATTTCTGTCTCACGTCCCCATACTGTTGATGAAATTGAGGTCTAGGGAAGTGAAGTTCCTTACACAAAATATATCATGGTGGAATTAGGATGAAGAGGATATACCCTGAGTCTCTTCTCAGAGCTTATATCCTGAGTCTCAGCTCAACATTAGTGGTATCCTTTCCTTTTATATTCACCTACCCAGCTACTGTATGGATTAAATTTTGTATCTTCAAAATATATGCTGGAATCTCAACTCCTATATCTGTGTATGTTATCTACTGTAATCTAATCATTCTCCATAATAAAATCTAATGTAATCGATCAATCAGTTGAGGTCATACCAATCTTAAACCTATACTTTTGAGTTATAAAAGAATAAAACACACATATACACACACACAAGGGAAGACAGATAGCATATGAAGACTGTCTATATACAAAGGAGTGCCAAAGATTGTCAGCAGACACCAGAAACTATAGAGAGTTTCACAGAAAGAATTGACATGATTGAGACCCTGATTTGTATGTTTAGTGTCTAGAACTGTTAGAAAATAAATTTCTTTTCTTTAACCCACCTACTTGTGGTATTTATGTTATACCACAGGACACATGCCAATGCAGAAATACTGTCTCCTTCTACATCTTCAACCACCAGTAATTTACATTCTATTTTAGAATTCCATTCTCACTCAGCACCACAATGCTGATCACCATCACTCCTTACCATCTTTTTCTCACAACTACAATTTTATTCTCATCATGGTTGAAAATTCTAGAGTTCACCTATCTTCATGCTGCACTCTTTTCTTGGGACACTTAGCTGGATTATGTTTCTAGCCTCTATTGAAACCAGGTGAGCCATGAGATCTTGGATTCTGTCCAGTGGAATATAATATGTCCCACTTCCAAGCCGGGTCCATCAAATCCTCCCTTTCCCAATCCTTGTTGTTTCTATGCACTGGGTAAATAGAGAAACCTTCAAACACTAAGGAGGTGGAGCCATAGATGGAAGAAGTTTGGATCTCTGAGTCACAGCATAGAACATACTGCCTCCATTACATCTCCCTCCCTACCACACTTACTGAGCAGCATTAGATTATGAGATGAATAAAGAACAAAACTTACTGGCTATACTATTGAGATTTGGAGTTGTTTATACAGTAGTTGGCTTACCTTCATTGAATATTCATATGCTAAATATTTTCTTGATCGAACTTCTACTTGCTCCTCTCCCCCAAGACCAAGATGGGATAGTCTTCTACAATCAAAGCTTCTTTCATCTACCCTCTGAAATGGAAAAAGGATTGTACAAAAACTAAAATACACAGACTTAACATTTCAAGCAAATCATCAGGATGCTAAGGTGACTCCCGAATTTCTACTCAGGCAATCTAGTTGAAGCTGGGTTGGGCAATTGCCTTTAAGTTATGGACAAATTGTATTAGTTTATTCTATATTTTAATATAGTTATTGATGCAGCATCATGTAAATAAAAATAAAACTAATTTCATTAAAATTATTATTTTGGGGTAACTTAGTTGAGAAATGCCATTTATATCAGTGACAGGTCTATCTGAGGAGTAAAGTTCTTGGTTAGGTTGAGACTCTAAAGAAATGGCACATTCGGAAATTAAAATATTCTGGCAAGAAAAATTGTCTATTGACAGAAAATATGGATTGCTTTGAAAATGTGTAGAAAGGGATATCTTTGCACACTGCTGATAGAGACAGAATTACAATAAATTTGTCAATATCCATTAAATTTTTACCATAATAATTTTATACCATTTGATTTAATAATGCTAATTTGTGGGTTCTACATAAAGAAACAAATATTCTAATACTTATGGACACATAAACAAAATTTTTTTTCAGTATTGTTTTCAGTGACCCAAAAAGCTAAAAAAGATAATTTAAATGTCTTGTACTAGGAGAACAATTAAATATATTATGGTACATCTCTGTACATAATAAGTATTACTCAGCTATTAAAAAGAATGAGTTGGATCTTTAAGTACTGGCCTTGAGTAATGTCTGTGATATATGGCTGTTCTGGTTACCTAGTACCGCTCTGACAGGAATATACCACAAATGGGATGCTTGAACATACAGGAGTTCATTCTCTCACAGTTTGGAGCCTATAAATCCAAGTTCAAAGTGCCAGGCTCTAGGGGCTGGGTAAAAGCCCCTCAACGTTGGGCTTCAGCTTAGCCTCCTGCTCCTGGTCCACTGGACCTAGAGGCTTTTCTTCACTCAGAGAGCTGCTGGCTGCTGAGACTGACAAGCCCAATGCTGGCAAGTAAAAAGGCACAGTCCTGATGTTACCAAACCACATGGCAGGCCATTAATTCTAGTCCACTGGAAGTCCCAAAGTCAGCTGCTGAACAATGACATGGCTACATGCGGGGTTCAAGTGTGCCATAAGCTAGAGACCATTCCCAAACATGCTCCTTATATACAGGAAGCAGACCACATCCCTACGGCAGCTACTCATCTGCTCCTCGCAGTAGCTTCGACCATGGAGTTGATTGTCAGTCTCATCATGGGGAATAACTACCACCAGCTGCCCAGCCACTCAACCAGGCCCAGTCAAGTTGACATACAAATTTAACTACCACAATTGCCAAGTGAAAAGAACAAGTTGTGACATAAGGTACTATTGTTGTTGGTGGTGGTTGTTAGGTGCCATTGAGTCGTCTCCAACTCATAGCGACCCAATGCACAGCAGAACAAAACACCGCCTGGTCCTGTGGCAGCTCCATGATCCTTGCTATGCTTGAGCCTATTGCCACCACTACCGTGTCAATCCATCTCATTGAGGGCCTTCCCCTCTTTCGTTGATCCTTTACCTTACCAAGCATGACATCCTTCTCCAGGGAATGGTCCTTTCTGACGATATGACTAAAATAGGTGAGATGAAGTCTGGTCTTTCTCACCTCCAGGGAGCATTCCAGCTGCATTTCCTCCAGGACAGACCTGTTAGTTCTTTTAGCAGTCCATGGTACTCTCAGCATTCTTCACCAAAATCACAAATCAAAAGCATCAGTTCTTCTTTGGTCTTCCTTATTCATTGTGGAGCTCTCACATGCATATGAAGCAATTGAAAATATCATAGCTTGTGTCCAGAACACCTTAGTCGTCAAGGAGACATCTTTGCTCTTCAGCACTTGAAAGAGGTTCTTTGCAGCCCATTTACCCAGTGCTGTACATTGTCTGATTTCCTGACCGCTGCTTCCATTGGCGTCGATTGTAGAATCAAGCAATGTGAAGTCTTCAACAACTTCAAACCTTTCTCTATTTGTCGTGATGCTGCTTATAGGTCCAGTTGTGAGGATTTTTGTTTCCTTTATATTGAGATGTAATCCATACTGCAGACTGTATTTTTCAGTCTTCATCAGTAAGTGCTTCAAGTCATCCTCACTTTCAGCAAGGAAAGTTGTGTCATCAGCATATTGCAGTTTGTTAATGATTCTTCCTCCAAACTTGATGCCATGTTCTTCTTCATGTAGTCCAGCTTCTCGGATTATTTGCTCAACATACAGATTGAATAAGTATGGTGAAAAGATACAACCCTGACGCACTCCCTTCTTGATTTTAAACCATGCAATGTCCCCTAAGGTACTATTATATCATCAAATATTTTTATAAAATCAAAAACAGGAATAAATAAAATTCCTACATCTGTACATATGCATAGAATATGGAATAAAAATGATGTGCAAGGAGATACAACCACTATTATCATAGGTTAATTTAGCAGAGTGTGATTATAGAAAACTCATGGAATAATATTGACATTTTTGTTTCAGTGTTTTTATTTTTTTTTAAAGTTATGCTTTGTAAGTTTTTTTTTTTTTTTTTAAATACTAAGATTAAGAGGTCTTAAAGCAGGATGGCTAAAAGCATGATATCTAAAAACAGACCCCTGGATCTCATCTCAGTTCTTCCAGCTCCTAGTTGTAGATCCCTGGATAAGATATTTCACCTTCGTTGTCCCAATTTTACTTGTAGAATGGAAGTAGGTGGTTCAGCGGTAGAATTCTTGCCTTCTTGCTTAAGCATACTGGGGTTGATTCCTGGCCAATACACCTCATCCTTAGCCACCATTCATCTGTTACTGGAGGCTTGCATGTGGCTATGATGCTGAACAGGTTTCAACTGAGCTTCCAGACTAAGATGGACTAGGAAGAAAATCAACCAATGAAAACCCTATTGATCACAAGGTTCTGATCTGCAATCAATTATGGGAACAAAGGACCAGGCAGTGTTTAATTCCATTATTCATTGGATTAATAAGTCAGGGCTTACTTCATGGCAGTTAATAATATCAACAAAATGGAGCTAAAAATAGAACTCATCTCATAGGGTTGTTGCAAGCTATATATATATATATATATATATATATATATATATA
>NW_006921647.1:8921820-8923590 GCF_000298275.1 Orycteropus afer afer | reverse complement strand
AAGGAAGATGGGGCAATCTACTTCCATAGTGATACTGCCTTGGAAACCCAAGGAGGGGTCGCTATGAGTCGGGTTCGACTCAATGGCACATACCAACCAACCAACAACAACCAATCTCTATGGAAGTAGATTGCCTAATCTTCCTTCTGAGGTGTGGCTGGTAGGTTTGAACTGCCGACCTTCTGGTTAGAAGTCAAATGCCTTAGGCACTATGCCACTAGAGCCTACACACACACACACACACACACACATACACACACACACATGTATCAAACCCACCAGCTGCTCTGTGGAAGGAAGATGGGGCAATTTACTTCTGTAAAGATTTACAGCCTTGGAAACCCAATAAGAGGTCGCTATGAGTTGGATTTGACTAGATGGCAGTGAAATTGGTTGGTTTTGGGGTATGTATATATGAACATATACCTATATCAATGTGTATATACATATATGATGGTCCTGGGAACATTCTCTGGCTTTCTACTGGATCTGGATCCTGCAGCTCGATCGTCATCCAGTTTCTGGAGCTGAACCAGTGGCCTACTGTATTGCTTGCTGATCCTGGGATTGTTGTCTTTGCAACCTGTGAGCCAACAATCTGCCATTTTACCTGCTGATTTTGGATTTGTCATCTGTTGAAGCCAGCAGCCTGCTATATATTGTTGGCTGATCCTGGGCTTGTCAGTCCCTTCAATTGTGCAAGTCAGGAGAAGCCTCCAGCTTGGCGTTTAACTCATGAATTGGGTCTTGCCAGCCTCTAAAATTGTATATGTGATTTACTGAGGCAATTCTTTTTCTATATATATAAGCTTCACTGTTTTTTCTTCTCTAGACTACCCAGCCTAAGACACTTAGCTTTTTTGACAAACCATTTCTACCCTTACCTTTTTACTAAATGTTCAAAGGGAATGGATATGTGAAGGGGAAAATAAATTAGCCCACTAGCTAATGACAGGTTACAGTCTAATATCACCATTTTACAAGTGGCAACCATTTTGGATTTTAAAGTGATTACATTCTCATTTGGATACCAGGGACCTAAGAACAGTCAGGGAGGCAGGAAGCAGGGAGAGGACAATAAAAAGGACCTAAGAACAGGCAGCAAGGTGGGAAGCAGGGAGAGGACAAAAAAAGGCAAAGGAGAATGGAACAGATTGAGGAGTCAGCTACAGAGACCCAGGTGAAGAGAGGGAACCCAGGCCTTGCCCCACAAGGAGCGAGGCAGGAAGGCAGGGAGAGGACAGAAAAGGCAAAGGGGATAGGAACAGATTGAGGAGTCAACTGCAGGGAGCCAAGTGAGGAGAGGGAACCCAGGCCACCCCCCACAAGCAGTGAGGTGGGAAGCAGGGAGAGGACAGAAAAGGCAAAGGGAACTGGAACAGATCAAGGAGTTAGCCGCAGGGATCCAGGTAAGGGTGGTTGGAGGGGTTTCCAACAGCTAAGGGAGACAAACTTGTCTTGGTTTGTCTTACTGTGGTGACGTGTTGCTGTGAGTCTTGAGGCTGTGCCCACGGTGGTTAAACCCAGTGGGGTGCACCTGTTGCACAGGTATCAGCCCAGCTTACAGGCTGAGACAGACTAGGAAGAAGGAGAAGGGCATCCACTTCTCAAAGAACTAGCCAGGCAAAACCTAGTGAACCAGAGAAGCACTGTCTGATACATTACTGAACAACTTTATGAATAGTTCAGAAACATTGTCCAATACAGAGGAGGAAGATGAGTCACTTAGCTTAGAAAGCTCTCAAAGTAGGACTGGGAAAGAGCTGCATT